>NC_091587.1:14641493-14661064 GCF_042767895.1 Penaeus vannamei | reverse complement strand
ATTGTGACGTCCGCGAAAGAAATAGCAAAATAAAAAATCAATTTGTCTATGATTCATTGTGTACGGTATCGCTTCTCCCATCCTTAAAACAAAAATAAAATATATTTGGCGGAAATACCTTACTCTCATGTGCCATGTCTATTGTCTATCGTGAATATTTTTGGTTTTGATTTCCACAATAACAAATTCTGATTGAAAGAACTATTTGTCTGTTTTCATTCAATTCCTCGAAGACTTCTAGTAAGACAGGATTGTACTTCCTTCAGGTGGGGCTGGAACCGATATTTTTTTTGCTTTACTTCTGATCTTTGGAAGGTAGGAGGTACACTTGACTTATTTTGGATTTTTTTTTATTATCATTATTTTTTTTTTCTTCCGCCAACATTTCATTATCACCAGACTTGCCCACTATTCAAGAAAAAAATTACTGTGGCCTTATTGCATAGAATCTGGGATGAAGATACAGGGCTTACAGAACATAAACTTATCATTTTTCAGCTTTTCATGGCACGTTTAATGTAATGAATCCTGTCCTTTGTTCTATTACTACAATTCCGAATGAAGAACATTGTTTTTGACTGAATTAGCGTGTGTTGCATGTACTACTATTACTGTAATTCTTGTTTTGTATGATGGCAATCCAAAGTTCAATAAGCCAGCAACATTAAAAGAACAAACAACCTGTACCCAAAAAGCACAAACCCGTAAATCCACTAAAGTTTCTTGTATTGTGTCCCTTTCCACTGGCGTTTTGTTTTCTTTGGCGTACAAAATTTCAGCTTTACAAAGTAGTACTAACACCTCTATTTTATAATGTATTTGAATTACAGGTGGCGTCAGGGAAACACTGAATGGCTTCAGTCTTTACTGAATAGAACACACGATATGAAAACTATGGTATGCCGGCGCTCCGTGCTGAGGGTAGGCCAGGCCGGGCCTGGGAGAGGCAGCGGCCGCGGTGGCACGGTCACCCCAGGTCAAGGTGTGAGCAAGACTGAGTGAGTGAGAATGAGGGTCAGCTTGGATGACCTTATATACCCCTTGGCGACGTGACTTCTGGGTTCAGCGAGGGCAGGCAGGAAGCGTAGGTTACCAGCGTGGCACGCTGCCACGTGGTGACCATGCGGCCCGTAGATATGAATGCATATGCTTGCAGTATGCTGCATTGCACCCTTTACAAAGAAAACTTCAATCTGCTCTACTGTCTAAATACTCTATAAAGTACTGTACGACTACACAAAACTTAAAGCTTAAAACTATGTTTAGATTAGTTACAGAGTTTAGAGTGGCGGACACCAGCACACAGCAGAACCCTCTATGGCGCCATATTGTTTTGAAAGATAAGAAGCTTCCTGATTGGCTGTCCTCTGTGACTTCCGGCAGCATGTCCCTCTGATAGTGGCAATATTTCCGGATTTGCGAAAGCAAAATCTGTCGTGTTTTTTGTCTGGCTTTATCTTTTTCTTTTTTTAATGCAAAAAAATGAAGAAACGAATCCAAGAAACAACAAATAAAATTGCAGCTAGAGGCTCATTTTTTAAAAGAACTGTTCCCAGAACTGGAACAATAATTGATGATCTAGAAATAAACCATGGATTTGGTAAAAGATCATGTATAACACATATAGCCACTGAAAAAATCCAAGCGGTTGGATTTCTTTGCAACTGTTTATTTCATTCTCTATATTCAATCTATCTGTATTGCAACAAACTGACAGTGAAATTGCTACTGTAAGAATGTTCAGTGAATTCAAGTTATGGAGCTGTAAATTTCCCTTTAATAGGCTCTATGATCTAGAGAAATAGTAACACATCTGGAAGTTTACCTTTGGAGTTGGAGGCTTCTTCGCTTCTTTAGTTGACTGTGGCGGTGTTCCTTTTTGTTTTGGAATATCGTGTTTTCTCCCTGGTGAAAAAAAATAATTGAAATAGTTGTGAATGCACTGTTGCAGTAACCACTCTGTTATGAAATCGGTTCAAACATACCATTGTTGCCAAAGTATAGCCAAGTAATGATTATTAGTCAATCATTCGGTATTATACAACAATTACGTTATTATTGCTGTATAATCACCATTTTCAATATTATTACAACGAGAGTCTTGAATTTATTATCATTGATATAATTTCATGGGTTACCTATACTTCCATAGGCATGATCCCTTACCCAACTTCTTCGCAGATTTTGCCGGACATGATGTCCTTCCTTTAGATTTCTGGTGCTTGCTTGACGAGCGTTTGTGCTGCTGTGTTTGCTTATCAAGATCCTTCTTCCGGCTGGACTCTTCGGGATTCTGCCTCGAGCGCTGGCCACTCCTCTGTGGTTGGTGCTCCTTAGGGCCTTGCTGTTCCGGCTCACTGCTGCTGTCCTCACTACTCTCGCCATCTCCATCCTCGTCCTCAGACTCGCTGTCTTGCTCTCTGTTAGGATCGGATTCTTCTTCATCTGTCGTCTGCTCGTCCTCTTCACAATCACTCCCTGCACTTGACTGATCTTCCTCTTCGTCATCTTCACTTCCTTCGCTTGACTGATCATCAGTTTCTTTGCTCAAGCTATCGTCCTCTTCAGAATCGCTCCCTTCGCTTGACTGATTTGCCTCTTCATCATCACTTTCTTCGTTTACCTGATCGTCCTCTTCAGAATCGCTCCCTTCGCTTGACTGATCTTCCTCTTCTTTATCTTCACTCCCTTTACCTGAGTGATTTACGTCATCACCACTTTCTTCGCTTGACTTATTTGCCTCATCTTTACTTCCTTCACTTGACTGAACGTCCTCTTCAGAATCGCTCCCTTCGCTTGACTGATCTTCATCACTTTCTTCACTTGACTGATCTTCATCACTTTCTTCACTTGACTGATCTTCATCACTTTCTTTACTTGACTGATCTTTATCGCTTTCTTCACTTGAATGATCTTCATCACTTTCTTCACTTGAATGATCTTCATCACTTTTTTCACTAGACTGCTCTTCCTCTCTATTACTTTCATCCGATCTCCTGTCAGATTCCTCACTCTGGTCAGAATAGTCATCCAAGTCCTTTGACTGGGATTTTCGTGGTTTGGGTTTTGTTTTCTTTGTATTTCGCTTTGTGCCTCTTGTTTTTTTCCCCTGGTCCATCTGTATTAGTAAGTGATTTATTAAATATTATGACAGGAACTTATGTATATGCAAAGACTAATTTCAGCTAGGTCAACAGTTTAAAATTTTTGGCAGAAGACTAGAGTTAGTTGTATGCACACATACACATATTTATAATAATCAGAAGTATAGCAACTCTAGTATAGATAATGTATAATCATAAAATAAAAGAAAATGGATGATTTTTTAAAAGTACACATGCCTCCACTTTTACCTAGTACACCCTACGTTTTTCAGTGTTGAAGCGGCATTTGTATTCTTGTACACTGAAAATCTATGTATGCTATGTTATCACAAATAAAATAGTCCTGTAGAGTAATGAGGAACTTGCTCTTAACAAATGAATGCATCAGTCACTTCTTTGTTACTCATTTCAAATATATGACATTTACTCATTTTTTATACACTAGTCCTGCCCGCCATAAAACCTCCCAGCTATCCAGAAAAAAAACCTAACAAATACATATTTGATTCTTTATAGCAAATACTCAACCTGGGACTCCTGCTGGGGTTGCCACTTCGTCGGTGTGACGGGGCGATGTGGATGTGGTACGAGGTGCCTATGACAGACCACAAGCAATACCACTGCTTGTTGGCCTCAGTGAAGAACGCAGGAGCGCACCTTACTAGATTAGAAGTGGATGTCGGCAGAGGGCTTCGCTTCTTTGGAGCATTGTGAACGGGAGTTCCTGGCTGCTGTCTCGGGCGGCTGGAGGGTCCGGCTACTGGAGAGTGGTGTTTCTGCCTTCGACCGTCGGTGATGGACAGCTCCTGTACACTATCGCGGGTGCAACTGTCCTCATTTGAGGAGCGGTGGCTCTCACAAAGGCCGATCTCTCGGCCATGTTTGACTACCACTACTAGACACGAAGCTTAACAGCTTTGTCACCATTACAAGTTTATTCCCTTTCTGCGTAAACGTTCCCACCCCTAGTGGGTGGTAATTAAAAAATATAAATAAAAGCCAAAAACAGACTTCTCTGCACCTCTGAGTTTGATTCTCCTGCCTGGTTAGGGCCTAGGGCTCTTCATTACCTCACCCTAGGCCTCGCTACATTGGTAACCCTGGAAACGACATGGTTTTGGTGAGCCGAAACCCAGTTCAGGCTCAATAGCATTGGAAAGGCAACCACCAAAGCAGACCAAGTTGTGGCCGTCTTGCCTAAGGAAAGTTTTCCTGGTTAGACAGATAGCCAGAAGACACTGAGTACAACACACTGAAGCAAGAGCTGTTGAAGTTTTCTTTTTCACTGTCTGAGAGGCTGCAACAAATCTGCAAAATCCCCAACATGCCACTTAGAAACCATACTCCAAAACAAGTCTGGTGAGTTCCACAAAAAAAAAGAGATTTGGCTCCACTCTCTCCCTCGCAACATCAGAGAAAAGCTCCACGACTTGGATGAGGCAGCCAACACAATGATGGAAGCACATTGGCAAGTCTGCCCTCAACCAACAGCTTCCATTTTCCCATTGACCAGTAGTGACATCAATGCAGCAACTGCCCGAGGGTCAAACACCAACCGGAGGCCCTTCACCCCATTCCTTGCTACAGACAGCATCTGCTCCTACCACAAGTGGTTCGGCTTTGTCTCGAGAGATGCAGGTGGACATCCAAAACAATGTGGAAGGTAGCCACTATGCAACGTGGCCACAACCCTGATCAACGCAATAAACTGCCCTACACCAGTTTCCACATCCAAGACAAGAGAACCAGGGAGCACTTTCTCGTCAATACAGGGGCCTTCCTCTCCATATTCCTAGACGAGCTGCCACCAACGATCCACAGAAGCTTGTCGCCACTAATGGAACTCCAATCAACTCCTACAGTTCCATCGCTATACACCTCACTCGGCGCCTTTACTCATGGAGTTTCCTCATCACTGATGTGACCAGGCCCCTACTCAGCACTGATATCCTCTCACACCATAACCTCCTAGTTGATATGAGAAGATGCCGGCCTATCAACATGAAGACCTTCACTCCACTTCTGGTCAATGCAGTCTTCATTCCAGGTCCTCCTGATGTCAATATGTGCCACTTCACAGGAGATGCCTACAGGGACATATTCAACAATTTCCCTTCAGTCTTTAAGAGAGAGCTCTGCTACACCAACCCGGGAGCAGCAGTAAAACATGGAGTGTACCACCACATCAAGATGACGGGACCCTCAGTCCATTCTCATTTCCGTCGCCTGAGGCCAGAGATGCCACAAGCCGCCAAGCTCGCTTTCACAGAAATGGAACGAATGGGCGTCTGCACCAAGGCTCCCAGTCCATGGGCATCCCCTTTCCACATGGTCCGGAAATTAAAAAAAACTTCTTGTGGCGATTACCGGCGACTCAGCCTCATCACCGAGCTGGACCATTACCCCATGCCAAACATCAACGATTTTGACAGCCAGCATAGGCGACGCTCACATATTCTCAAAACTTGATCTTAAGGGATGCTTTCAAGTGCCTGCTCATCCAGATGACGTCCCCAAGACAGCTATGGATGCTATGTTTTCCTCTTCTCCACCTTCGGGCGTCGGCCATAATCACCTCGGCACCGGCGCAGCCACGCTCGGTGTTATTACCTACACACCGAGTCAGCCGGCAGGTAAGCAGGCAGCAGCCGCGTGCCGAGGTCGGCGTCGCTGATTCGCCACGACGCGGGTGATAAGGATGCAGCCATCGGCAGCGGACGACCTGGCCAAGCTACATTTCCCTTTTTGTATATATACCGTGTTTCTCGCCAAAAAATAGGCAGACTTCTCTGAACCTCTGTTAGATTCTTTTGTCTGCTCATGGCCTGGGACTCTTCATTTCCTCTAGGCCATAGGCTCGCTATACCCTAATGGCATCGGATCTTCAGTGGCCAATCACAGCTGCCGTTTTAGGGGTTCTTAGAGAATCTTGACTAATTACAAACCATAAATGCTCAACAGCTGAGTTATTTGTAAACACAATGCTGTGTCCAGCTATCATGCTTTAAAATTTCTGCCTATTACCAATTTAACTGATAATACTTCAAATAAGTTTTGAAAGCTTACCTGTATCTTTCTTTGAATGTTCATGATGCCCACCCATCCTACTCAAACAATGGTGATAATAATGTAAGTATTAATATCAAGTTTGTTAACCATAATAAAGATATAGACATATGAAAAAAGACTTTACATCCAATGCAAAGATAGTAATTATGTTGGTTTTTATCCAATACATTGTTTACAAGTACAAAACTTGGGTTGGAATAAGATACATGCCTATTGACAAAAGCAAAATGCTTATTGACAAATGTTAATAGGTTCATGGACAACTAATAGCTATATCCCGGTAGGGATACTCTCCCCCTGCTTAAGTCATGTCATCTTGACTCATACCAATATAGCCATAGGAGTATCCGGAAGCTATGGCACCGTAATGCGCTTGATTATCTGGCCCCTGATCTCTGGTGCAATGCTCAATGGCAGTGTCCAAGATCAACTTTCATTCTACCTCTGGACCAGCATTAACTTTTAAGCTCAGACCTTAATCCTGCACAGAACTTGCTACTTCATCCCTAAAATCATGTACTGATATGCAATAACATCTTCAAGCTTGGGGTTGGGTTGCCCCCATGCACAGGGTCACTGAAAGGCGGAAATAGCTTCTGCTACACAGTAACTTAAGTTAACGGAAGTCCCCACACCTTTCAGTGCGGTAAGGACAGCCCCCGCAGGATATGCGGCAACATATACCGCATTTCGTAAATATTTATTTCCTCCAATCACCCATGATAGAATATAAAATTAAATAAGGTAATCAAAATACCAATGTTTTAGGAGGTTAGTATTTTTTTTGCATAAAATCACCACATATTTTTTTATGTATAAAGTCTTTATTGCATATACTGCACTGCTAAGTTCTAGTACCATACCACACATTTAAGTATCGCAATATTCTTGTTCCTATAAGATTATGTTAAGTCATATTTCCCCTTTTTGGATATAAGTCCTGAAGAAAAAACATGATTGTTAGAGTTCTCTTACACAGATGCCTTCCAAACGCGCTTTCACATATGGCTAAAGATGCTGTGCCAGATTCCAAAATTATCTAAAGAATGTCACTTCAAAAACAAAAGCAACAAACATCACAGATTTTGGTAAAGTATCCTACACAAACATAGTGAAAGGTCTGCGAAATGATAATTTATATTGAACTGTTGATGAGGTAACTGATATAAGTACATCCAAAATATGTGTTATATTATGTAAATATTTCAACAAGGAAACAAAAAGTATAACCCCCATAAAAGTGATAGTTATGGATCAAAAGAAAAGACTTTTCTAGCTTCTCATGAAATTATCTGATCGAAAATAATATTGAAAATCTTGTTAGCTTTGTATCAAAAGGGCTAGTAATGTGATGGGATGCAATGACTAGTTAACTACTCGCAAAATATTACCATCATCAAATGCATACAACACTTTATTCATCTGTATGCATTAAAAGCAGCCAAAACTTCGATTTACTTTTAAATACAGTTATTTCTGTCATAGTGGACAAGGAAAGAGTGACTGACCAATTTCACATGGTTTGCGAAATCAAGCCACACAAACGATTGCTAATTGCTCAGACAAAATGGTTTTGACTACGCGTAAAAAGAATATTCACACACTGGGAGCCTCTGTCGTCCTTCAAGGGAAAACGGAGTTCTAAAATTATTTCATATTTTGTTCGTAATAAAATATACGGCCGCTACGTCTCGCTTCACCCTCGCTTTCCTAACACAGAGGTAAATAGAAAAACAATTTTATTCACCTTGGTGTTGATCCCCGTTGCCTGTGATTGCCGTAGTGTCAGTGCGGTGCCAGGGGTGACCTTGCCTCGCTCACAGACGACGAAGAGCTGTCAGAGAAAACCGGAATATAAACTAGTCACAAATACCAATAAGAACATTCTTTTTTCATGTAGGCTAAGACCCTTTCTTCTCTCTTCTCTCTTCTCTCTCTCTCTCCTTCTCTCTCTATCTTAACTCAACGTTTGTTTCTCTCTCTTTGGGGCTTATCAAAGTTACCCCAAGATAATACTATTTTTTATCCTACAGAGGTGAATTTACACCGTCTAAGAACTGCCCTCGTGGTGATTTTAACCCATCATACCATGGATGGCATTTTGAAATGATACTAGTAATAGTTCTTACAGTTATTATTACCATTATTATTATCATCATAGTAAATTATATCTCTAATAATATTGCTATTATTATTATGGTCATCATTGTTTTGCTGTTCTTCTTATCATTATAATCATTATCAATACAGTCAATGTTGTAATCATGATTATTAGTATTAATGTTAGATGAAAATGATAATAATAATAATAAAAACCAATAACAATTTTGTATTTTGCTGCCACTTGCATTTACCCAAAAGCAAACGCGTTTTATTTCTTGGTTACATTTGGGATTATAGTGGCAATCTTCTTCAATATTATAAAAATATATGAGTTAGCATATGTTCCAGAAAAGAATGCAGAAAGAATACCTGTTATTTTTTCCTCTTCACTTTCAGAACGCATAAAACATTGGCCTCAATTGCCACATCAAGAAAGGGTTTCTTACGAGCAGTCCAATCTATAGTCTGTTGCAGATATTGATAACGGACAGTTAGTATGTTTGGGATAATGTGATAAGATATTAATATCTGGTGATTACATTGGTAAATGAATCATAATCTACACACACACGTGTGCGCGCACAAACACACACACACACACACTATGTACTGTTCAAGAGTATGTGTGTGTGGATGTGCATGTGCGTGCACGTGCATGCATGTATGTATATAAATATACGTATATGCATATATACATATGTTTGTGTGTGTGTTTCTGTGTGTACATCCACAGTAAAATATACACAGTCAGATGAACAGAATAAACCTGATTAAAAAAAAAAAAAAAAATGGAATTAAACTCGCATCTTCTACTTATATACAAAATATAGATATAACAAACCACATAACAAAATCTTATCAACTAAAATCAGAAAGATAAGAAGACTTACAGTCAGACCTCTTCACTTGACCCTATATTCCAAATCGTCTTTTGTGAAAGTGGAAAAGCAAAATACTGGCCATACTATGTTAATTATGGCATTAATTATAGGTAGTTAATTATGATGATGATGATATCTACGGTCTAGATTTGCTTATTCAGTAAATAGTTAGAATACTAGTGATTATTGTTATTGATATTATTGTGATGCGTACAATTAACACACACACACACACACACACACACACACACACACACACACATATATATATATATATATATATATATATATATATATGTATATATATAATGTGTATATATATATATATATATATATATATATATATATATATATATATATATATATATATATATATATATATATGTATATATATAATGTGTGTATATATATAATATATATATATATATATATATATATATATATATATATATATATATATATATATATATATGTGTATATATATATATATATATATATATATATGTATATATAAAATGTGTGTATATATAATACATACATATATATATATGTATATATATATATATATATATATATATATATATATATATATATATATATATACAGATGTGTGTGTGTATATATATATATGTATATATATATATATATATATATATATATATATATATATATATTTATATATATACAGATGTGTGTGTATATATATATATATATATATATATATATATATATATATATATATATATATATATATATATATATATATAATACACACCAGGGCATGTGGACATGCTCTGGCCCTGTACCAACTCCTACCCCTAAGCACCCTGGGGTTCATGAGAGGCTCGGGGGAGGTGAGCCTTGCCAGTCCTCCTCCCCCCAGATAAAAAACCATCGCCAGTGTCAAATATATCTGGTAATGCTGGGAGGAGGGGAACTGCTCCTCCCATCCAGCAAGAGAGGCGGGCAGTGGATCCCGCTGGGAGGGCGACTTCCTGGACGCAGGACGGGAGCGAGTACTCGTCCTGCCTGCATTCTGGTAGATGCCAGCCCGGAGTGAAGCTTACGGCGGAAAGCCTCGTCGGCGGGGGTAAACCTCAGGTGGGGAGTTAGGGTGAGGGCTTGGAACGTCCGTTCTTTGTATCAGGATGATCGGTTGCCTCTGCTGTCGAGGGAACTGGGGAGGCTGAGGGTGGAGGTGGCTGCTCTCTGAGGTGAGAAGACCTGGCAGCGGCACGATCAGTGTAGGTGGCTACACCTACTACTGGTCAGGCCGCAGTGACGGGAGTACTCCAGGGAGTAGCAATGGCCATCTCCAGCAGACTCCAGCTCTCGGTGATTTCTGGGTCCTGGTACTCCAGCCGATGAGCGTATAATAGTAATGAGACTGAAGCTAGCATTTGGCTTCATGTCTCTTATTGCTGTGTACACTCCTACTGATGTTCGTAAACTTGAGTTAAAAGAGATGTTCTATGCCAAACTAGCGCCTGTGTCAGACAGGTGGCCCCGATGAGATATTCGTGTTGTCCTGGGTGACTTCAATGTGATATCTGGCTGTGATCGAGCTGGCTATGAGATATCTCGGTCCCCATGGTTCGGGAGCTGATACCGGCAGCGAGAATAGCCTCCTTTTCTGGGACTTTGCTAGGTCCCAGAAATTAAGGATTTCTGGCTCCTGGTACCAGCGCCCAGACCCACATAGCTGGACATGGTACAGCGATGCAGCCAAGGAGATAGACCACATACTCGTTAGCACTCGTTGGAGGATCCTCCAGAATTGCAGGGTGTATAGGAGTGCCGAGTTCTGTGGTACTGACCATAGGTTGGTTGTGGCTACCCTCTGAGTCCACTTCAAAACTCCCCAGCAGACCAATGATCACCCCAGGGTGTTTAACTTGGACAGGCTAAGGGAGGGGGAATGTGCCCAAAGGTTTGCTGAGGCAGTCTCTGGTCGTTTCACAGCGCTCAACAATCTGACAGACCTTGTACTTCTGTGGGACATGAAACACTTGATGCAGCTCAATAAATGATTGGTGAACACCTGAGAGCAAGGCGAAATTTCATCTCACAGGAGACACTGGATGCCACAGATGCTTGTCGTGCGGCTCGTCTGGCAGGGGATCGAGATTTGCACCATTCCCAGGTGCGCAGAACTCGGTCTTTGTTAAGAAGGGACAAGGAACAGTTTATTAGGAATCTTGCTGAGGAGGTAGAAGGCCATTTCTTAGTAAATGACCTTCGTCCTGCATACCAAGCCCTGAGAAAGCTGAACTCCAAGCCCTCTTCACAGGTGACAGCAGTTCGCTCAGTAAGTGGTCAGATCATCTCAGATCCTGTTGTGGTGCGGGAGCGTTGGGCTGAGTATTTTGAGCAGTTGTACCAGGTTGACCCACCAACAGTTAACTTGGATGCGGGTAGTGCCGAGATTCCGTTGCCGGACCCACCCATCGTGAGGATGCTCCCTTCCTAGCCGAAGTTAGGGGGCGATCTCCAAGCTGAAGAGTGGTAAAGCAGCTGGTATATGCGGCATCCCAGCTGAACTGTTAAAGGCTGGTGGTGAACCTATGGCGTGGGGGTTGCATGTTGTCCTGGCTGCCATCTGGCGGTCTGGTACCGTTCCCCCTGACCTGTTGAGGGGTGTGGTCATCCCTCTCTGGAAGGGGAAGGGGGACCGATGGGACTGCAGCAACCACCGAGGCATCACACTGCTCAGTATACCAGGAAAGGTTCTTGCCCACATCTTTCTGAGACGTATCAGAGATCACCTACTGAGGCATCAGAGACTGGAGCAATCTGGATTCACTCCTGGTAAGTCCACAATAGACTGTATCCTTGCGCTCCGAGTCATTATAGAGCGTCGTCGTGAGTTCAGGCATGGGCTGCTTGCAGCCTACATCGACCTCAAGAAGGTATTCAATACGGTGCATCTTGAATCACTCTGGGAGATCTTGAGACTGAGAGGAATTCCAACAAGGATTATTGGACTTATAGCAAGTCTGTATACTGGTACTGAAAGTGCTGTAAAGTGTGGTGGGGGCCTGTCAAGCCTCTTTCCTGTTGGTTCAGGAGTGAGGCAAGGCTGTGTCCTTGCACCAATGCTTTTCAACACTTGCATGAACTGGATAATGGGCAGAGCTACTGTTCAAAGTCATTGTGGAGCAACTCTGGGCAATATCAAGGTTACCGACCTTGACATTGCTGATGATGTTGCCATTCTATCTGAGACTTTGGAATCCTTAGTGGTGGCTCTTGATGCGTTTAGTAATGAAGCGAAGCCCTTGGGTCTAGAGGTCTCCTGGACCAAGACCAAGGTCCAGGACTTTGGGGACTTGCTAGGAGAACCTGTTCAGTCGGTACATGCTTCCGGCGAGGACATTGAAGTCACAGAGAGCTTTACATACCTTGGTAGTGCAGTTCATAACTCTGGGCTGTCAGACCAGGAAGTCAGCAGACAGGATTGGCCTAGCAGTAGGGTTCATGAATTCTCTCGATGAGAGTATTTGAAGATGCCGGTACCTGTGCAGTAGGACCAAGCTTCATGTCTTCAAGGCCCTGATAGCCCCAGTTTTGCTATACGGTAGTGAAACCTGGACACTATCCTGTACCTTGGAGTCACGACTTGATGCCTTTTGTAATAGGTCCTTGCGCCGGATCATGGGGTACTGTTGGCAGTATATGTGTCCAACCAACGGTTATACCGTGAGACTGGCACAGGACCTATTACCTGCACAATCTGTGATCGCCAACTCAGGTTTTACGGCCACCTGGCTCGCTTCCCTCAGGATGATCCCGTCCACCAGGTTGTCTCTGTTCGAGACGGCCCTGGGTGGAGGAGGCCTGTGGGTCGACCTAGGAAGTCGTGGCTTGGGCAGATCGATCAAACCTGTCGTGAGGAGCTTGAGATGGGCCGATCTGAATAGAGAAAGCCTAAAAGTCGGACTTAAGATGAACAAGAAAAAGACTAAGGTTATGTTCAACAGCAGAGTCCCACTCAAACAAATACATGTACAAGGCGAAGCACTAGAGGTAGTAGACAGGTATATATACCTAGGACAACTCGTGCAGACAGGCACATCAAGTGAACAGGAAATAAAGCGACGAATCAGTCTAGGCTGGAGTGCCTTCGGCAGGCACAGTAGCACACTAAGAGGTTCCTTGCCATTGTGCTTAAAAAGAAAAGTCTTTAATCAATGCGTCCTCCCAGTTATGACCTATGGGTCAGAAACATGGACTACAACCAGGTTACTGGAGAGGAAACTAATAAGCGCCCAGAGAGGGATGGAAATATCGATGATGGGAATTAGCCTGAGAGATCGGAAGAGGGCGACGTGGATCAGAGAACAGACGAAGGTAGAAGATATACTCAAGAGCATTAAAAAGAAGAAATGGCAATGGGCAGGGCTTGTATGTCGGAGACAAGACGACAGATGGACAAAGAAAGTAACAGACTGGACTATAAATAACTTAAGGAGGCCAAGAGCCAGACCAATGACACGATGGCGCGACGAAATAGCGAAATTTGGGGGCAAAGACTGGAAACAAACATCGCAAGACAGGGAAGCCTGGAAAAGAATGGGAGAGGCCTACGTCCTGCAGTGGATTGACTCAGGCTGATGATGATGATGATGATGATGATATATATATATATATTATTTTTTATTTTTTTTATTTAAATAAATTTTGACGTTACCATCGCTACCGTCAATAACTAATTGTTCGGCATAAAATTAAATAAGAACGGCAGATTTAAAGCCAACCCTTACAGGGGTTCCCATCCCAGAAAACAGTGCCACAGAACAGGAATGGTGAAAAAATAAAGGAAATGGCCGAGGAAATAAGTAGCCTCAGGCAAGAACTTGCTGCCCTTAAAAAACTGATAAAGGAAAGAAAGTGATAGTGTGTATAGGAAAAAAAATATACTTCCTAATGATGTCAGTGATATCGAAAATGTAAATGAGGTCTCTCATGCTAATGCTAATATTACACATGATACCTTCAAAATATCATCTGTAAACGGTGATGACAGTGAAAATAACGTCGGCGAAGATATGCAGGAAACGGAAGACCTTTGGGAAAACTCTGAAAATGATGGCAGGTACGAATTATGCGTATATCAATATAAGGAAAATGCACAGAACGTTTGGCAATAGACTAGAAGCAACATATATATATATATATATATATATATATATATATATATATAATGCTATAAAAGACATATGTAAACTAAAGGGCTTCATTACACAAAGATTTGACCAATCAGCTTATAATGCGTGATGGGGGACAAGAAAATAAATACTTTTCTTTCATGGAATATACGTGTTGTCAATTGTAGAATTAATGACTTACTTTGTTATGTTTATAGTAATGATGTTGACATTATCTGTTTACAAGAGCCCTTCACATCAACCACTAAATTAAAAACCGCCCCTAGAATTAGAGGATATCATTCCTGTA
Source organism: Penaeus vannamei (assembly GCF_042767895.1). Lineage (NCBI taxonomy): Eukaryota > Metazoa > Arthropoda > Malacostraca > Decapoda > Penaeidae > Penaeus > Penaeus vannamei. Next base: position 14,646,450 of record NC_091587.1, on the reverse strand, counting down.
CAAACACAGGAATGGCAGATCTATTGACTTAAGATAGTGACGCCATGCCGCATAAACTGGTGAAGACGTCCGATGACAAGAATGTGCAGTATCATCATCTACATATTCGAACAGCCTCTGGGTTTTTCTCCCTGTACAATGTCTACGCAAGGTGTAAAAAGTTTCAAATCGATTCACTTTCAGAATCACAGAACAATATGCATGGGAGATTTTAAGAAGCTTGGCATTCTTCATTTGGTGATATTCAATGTAATGAAATTGGCGAAGAGTTCAGACATTTTGTGAACAACAGATCTATGCCCAAATATGATACAGACAGGAAAACTCATCTGGCAGGGGGGAGGCTAGATTATGAAATAGGAAGGGATCCTTTGCATGGTAATGCCAGATGTATGCTTGCAACAGAGTTAATCAGTGACAACTTTGCAACAGAAATAAGATACGCTGTTGACACTAGCCAATCCGCAAAAACAAATAGGCTGGAAATCTCTATTCCTTCTTACCTTGAGCACCACTTTAAATCACGCATCTATGATTGGTAAAACGAATACACAGTAACGAGTGTTGATGAGTTCTCCGTGGATATGACGAACGTGGTCACTGATTACTACAACACCTGGGTCTGTCCAAAGAAATCCTTAAAGAACAATAATTTCCCACCCTCGAAACAACGTAAGTGGGTCGGTGACCCCACATTATCAAGGGAACAAAAGCGAGTTCATGAGCTTCTTAATACCTACAGGCAGGACAATACCCGTGACAACCTCATATAATTTCTTAGGACTAACAAAAATCCACGGGAATTAAAAAAAAAAAAAAAATAGAAATGAACACTTTGAACAATTCCTACAAAACATTAACAATAACACTTCAATGTCAGAGGTCTGGAAAAAATAATCGTCTTTCAGGCAATCCGACTTATTCTCCACAGTTTCATAGTCCTCTTGCACAGGCAGATATGCTCCTTAGTCAATGGGCTGGAGCGTCCAGATATTCAGAATAACCTTAATCAGTCTAAAATTGCACGGAAATTTGCCATAATTAGATGTTTTGATTCCAACATTTTAGACTTTGCTGAGATTAGTGAGTGGGAACTGAACAATGCACTAAGCAAAGGCAAGGCGTCTGCCCCAGGTGAAGATGGAATTACCTATAGTGTCCTTCGTACCTGGTACCTGGCAATCCCCTTATGCACCTGTACAGGCTGAGCTTGTGACAAGGTATTCTACCTGACTCCTGGACGCGCAGTCTAATCATCCCTTTACCGAAACCAAACACTGGTAAACGCCGCCCAATTTCACCAACCATGTTTATGCAAAGTCCTAGAAAGGGTAATTTTAAACAGACAGGTACAGGTTACAAGGTAAATTATCTCACAGACTGTACGGATTCTTACCGGGACGTAGTACGCAACATTGCTTTGCAAAGTATTTTTCAAGCTCTAATCTAGGGAAACACAGTTTTTCTTGACCTTAAGTCTGCTTTTGACATTGCAAACACAGAAGTTATCCTAGAACAATTGGCAAGCTTTGGCATACGAGGTTAATTATTGAGCTGGATTAGAATGTATCTTTCTAACAGATCCGCAAGTGCCTTGTTCAGGGGAGGGAGGAGTTCCACCTCACATCCCTTTGACCTTGGGACGCCACAGGGAGGAGATCTCAGCCCTACGCTGTTCAATGTCCTTATGCACAAAATGGTGACATATTCCACTTGGGAATGGGGAATCTATTATATGTCACGCTGATATGTGTCAGAGCATCATCATATGAAAGAATGCAAAGAATTCTCGACGAACTCACAAGGGCTCATGAGTGTGGATGAGTCATCTCTGCTGAGAAAACAATGGCTCTTAACCCGGGTATTATACCCCTACCCACATTTCACATAGGAAACCAGGAGCTTGACATGTGTCAAAAGTATAAATATCTCGGGGTGGACGTACATGATGCAGACCTTATCGCTTCTCTGAAGAAGAGACTCTGGGAGAGATTGAAACCGCTGAAAGTCCTTGTCGGAAAGGGACATGGCATCAATGTTGAGCTTGCTAGATTGTTTTACTTGGCTTTTATAAGGTCAGTTGTAGACTACCATGCACTGCACTTATTGCAGTATAAGGACTCAGAAATAAATAGTTTGGAGATAGTACAAAATGAAGCTATGAGGATTATCCTCGGCGCCCCGAGAACAGCAAGGATAGTGATGAGATCAGAACTAAACTTACCATCTATTTTTGATAGAATAATATATATTTGCACTTTGTTTGGGGTTAAAGCTCTGAGGGAACCCTTGTATCTTACATATTTCCAAAAACAGCTGTAACATAAGATCACGCAAGCAGACGAGGCTAATCAGACACACGAGCGTTCTCTGGTACACAAAATCTGCATGAACATTCCATTCCCCCAGGGAAAAAATCATCACTGATTGTGCACTTTATGTGTCTACAGCAAAAAAAAGTATACTTAACTGCGTGTTGAAACAAATTTCTTTGGCAACGGTAAAGGAACACTTAGAATCTATGGGCGATATGTACGTGTTAAGCTGACTGATCCATACAGTCTGGATACAAAGCTGGTTGTGCTTGCTCTGTATACAAAATAAGTTAATATGAGAGTACAAAATTGGGCCAGCACTACTTCAAACGGTGTTTGCAGGTATACTCCTTGCAACAGAATACTTAATGTCTCGGGCTCTGGAGAAGTTTTTTGGTGATTCTCAAAGCGCTCTTCAGACACTAAGTTCCTTCAAAACAGATGGTGATGAGGAAATTGTGAACTGCATTAAGCGTAACATAACTTATACAAGAGAGCACAATTACAACATTAAATTTGTGTGCAACGAGGAAAATAAGAGACTTTTGAGCATTATATCTCGGTGTTATTTGATACAGCTTTTCAGACCACCTATCATGATTATGTGATTATGTGATTGCATCTGATACATAGGAAGATATACTCATGCTATATCTTAATCATAGAGCACGCCTATGTAAACATATAGGCAAAGGTAGATCAACTTAGGTAATATACGTTTGCATGTTGTGTGACATATTCCCATTTTACCATATATAATTACTGTAATCACAGAATACTGTACTCTGCCGAATGTATGTGAACATATGTAACACTCTGTAATCACGATTGCCCGCGCCTGAGCAGTTAGCCAGCGTGGTAACGTAACTTTAACTCCTGTGAAATGAAGATATACAAGTACAGGGCGGTGTAAAAGTATGTTTATATGTAAGGATATATAGATAATTTCCGTGTACCCCATGACCTTTTGTTTATTTATAGTTACTTCCCTATGTTCATTTGTTTATTGATTGCGTTTTTTTTAGTTTGTGTTTTCACATTTTACTGAGATTTTAATCAGAGATGTGCTTTAACCTAACAGACGCCTATTGCATTTTGGTGGTGAGGCAGACCATGGTTCGGATCTAGGATTTTTTTTTTCTAACAAAAAGTTATGAACAGATTTTAATATTTTTTAAACCTGAGGTGTGTCATAGCCTAATATTCCATAAAATTTTGGTGGTGACCCGGATCATTTGCCAATCCTACCCCCATTGCGGTGGGGGGTGTATTTTCAAAATGTTTTGCTTGTAGATTAAACTATATATAAGGAAAACATAAAGAAAAGAAAATGCTCCATGTGAATGGCATATCATGTTCATTTGTTTATATGAAAAATTTCTGATTGTTTTTGGACGCTTGCCAGATTTAAAAAATTAGTTTCATCTTATATGAAATTTAATCTTTCAGAAATTAATTTCATTTTTTATAATCTAATCATTGCGTCACAAGTGCCCATTTTCTAAGGTAACGTGAAAAAAAGGAATATTTCGGTCAACATCGAAAATGGCTGCTACCACCTAAAAAATAACAGACCTTGAAATTTTTAGGGAAGAATCGGAGGCTCTGAAACTCCTTGAAAAAGCATTAAACTCGATTTCGGCAAGATGGTGTAAAACGTCGAAAAAAAAATATATATACGTATATATATACATAAATATATATATATATATATATATATATATATATATATACATATATATATATATATATATATATATATATATATATATATATATATATATATATATATATATATAGGAGGTAGGCCTTGCCAGTCCTCCTCCCCCCAGATATAAACCAATCGGCAGTGAAACCTGTAAATGGAGAGGCTGGGAGGAGGGGAAAAGCCCCTCCCACCCAGCAAGTGAGGTGGACTGTGGGCCCTGCTGGGAGGGCGACTGCTGGAGCGCAGGCTGGGAACGGGGACTACCCGTCTCGCCTGCGCTCTGGTGGCCGCCAGCCCAGAGTGAAGCTTGTGGGGGAAAGCCCTCGGGAACCCCACAGGTGGATGATGGGGCACGCAGCCCGCCAGCCCCTTTTATATGGGGCAGCGTCGGTGGGGGTGGCAGAGGTGGCATCCACCGGAGCGACTGCCAGAGGCTGAACCTCAGGCGGGAAGTTAGGGTGGGGGCTTGGAACGTCCGTTCTTTGCGTCAGGATGATCGGTTGCCTCTACTGTCGAGGGAACTGGGGAGGCTGAGAGTTGAGGTGGCTGCTCTCTCGGAGGTGAGGAGGCCTGGCAGCGGCATGACCTGTGTAGGTGGCTACACCTATTACTGGTCGGGCCGCAGCGATGGCCACCATCTCCAGGGAGTAGCCATTGCCATCTCCAGCAGACTCCAGCCCTCGGTAGTAGAGGTTACTCCTGTTGATGAGCCTATAATGGTATTGAGATTGAAGCTTTCTTTTGGCTTCATGTCTCTTATTGCTGTGTACGCTCCTACCGATGTTTGTAAACTTGACGTGAAAGAGATGTTCTACGCCAAACTTACATCTGTGGCAGACAGATGTCCCTGACGAGATATTCGCATTGTTCTGGGCGATTTCAATGCGGTATCTGGCTGTGATCGAGCTGGCTATGAGATGTCTGTCGGTCCCCA
>NC_091587.1:14610322-14613493 GCF_042767895.1 Penaeus vannamei | reverse complement strand
ATTTGTTTCTTTTCTTTCTTAGTCTTTATTTTTTCTCTATTTTATTAATTCTTCCTTACTCTTTTATTTTTACTGCATTTTCTCTCTTCTCAATTCTTTTCTCTCTCCCTCTTCCTTCTTTCCCTCTCCTCCTTTCTTCCCTTTCTCTCCCTCAATATCTCTTCTATCCACACTCTCTACCCTCTCCCTCTTCCTTCAATTCTTCTCTCTCTCTCTCTTCTTCTTCCTTCAATTCTTCTCCTCTCTTCTCTCTCCTTCCTTCCTTCTTCGGGATAATCTACTGCAGGGGGAGGGGGAGGGGAAGGGAGAAGGAGGGCGTTGAGGGCGACGTGTCAGGGGTGAAGACGAAGAAGAGAAAGGAAAAGTTGATAGGAAGGACAAGGGGACAAGAGAAAGGAAGAGGAAGAAGGCTTAGGGAGAGAAGAGGTGAGGAGCGAGGGATGGAGATAGAAAAAGAGAGAAGAGGAAAGAGGTTTTCAGAGAGAAGAAAAGGGGCGACAAAAAAAAAAGTTTCAGGGAGAAGGGGAAAGGGGAGAGAGGGTTCAAAGAGAAGGGGAGGGGGAAAGGGAAGGGGAAAGGGAGAGAAGGGCTTCAGGGAGAGAAGGAAGAGAGAGGAAAGAGGGCTTAGAGGGAAAAGAGCTGAAGAGGGAGAGAGAGCTGGAAAGTGAAGGGAAGAGGAAGAGGATAAGTAGAAAGGGAGAAGATGGAGGACAGAAAGAGACAAGGAAAGGAAGGGGAATAAGAAGGGGCCAAAGGGGAGGCGAGAGGGACGAGGAAGGGTTAGGTACATCACCTCGACATTCCTCGCGGGGGCCCACTTAGAGAAGGGGTGAAGGGGGGCCGAGAGGAAGGTACGAAGGGGGACAAAGCTCCGTGACCCGGGAGCTCCGTGACCCGGGGGAGAGAGAGAGAGAGAGAGAGAGAGAGAGAGAGAGAGAGAGAGAGAGAGAGAGAGAGAGAGAGAGAGAGAGAGAGAGAGAGAGAGAGAGAGAGAGAGAGAATATAACCATATTTGATGATGATTTGGTCTAAAATGACACTAATAATTTTTGTTTTTGTCTTCAAATCCACCCCCATTAATTCCAAAATGCATTACTGTGATCGATGAATACGCGACATTCACGCAAGAGTGGTGCGCCATCCACGCCCTCCTTTGAAGAAAATGAAGATTTTTTTCGCAAAAAACGTCAGTAGAAAAATTAATTTGAAACTCTGCGTTTGCAGTTGTAACTAATCAGATGCCCTCTCACCTCAGGGATTTCCTATAAACTACATAATAAAAGTAAAAGTTACGTTCCCCAAAAGCATTTCGGCAGCAAAACGCGAAGAGAAGTGAAGCAGAGAGGAACAGACAGTCCACGACTCAGTCTTTGTGCATGAGCTTCCATTAGCCGTCACCAAGATTGAAGAGGAAAAGAGGAGGAGGAGGAGGAGGAGGAGGAGGAGGAGGAGGAGGAGGAGGAGGAGGAGGAGGAGGAGGAGGAGGAGGAGGAGGAGGGGAAGAAAGAAATAAGCGACGACGGAGCGGCTGACGACGTCCATCGCCCCCGAGGTCAGGTCAGCCGAGGACGTGACCCTCGTTCCCGGAGCGAAGGGAGTCAGACGCCGCCGGAACGAGTTCTTCGGAGGCGGGGAGGCTACAGTTCGCTCACTCTCCCTCTCTTTCTATCAAACTCTTTATGATTATCATCATCTCCTTCTCTTCTCTTCTTCATATATCTCTTCCTTTTCCTCCTCCCACTCTTTCTCTTCTTTTTCTTCCTTTGCTTCTAATTCCCTTTCTCTTCCTCTTCTTTCTCCTACTCTCCCGCTTCCTCTTCTACTTCATCTTTCTATTCTTCTTCTTCTTCCTACGTTTCTGCTCCCCTTTCTCTTCTTCCTTCTACTTACCCGCTTCCTCCTCTACTACATTTTTCTCTTCTTCATCCTTCGTTTCTGCTCCCCTTTCTCTTCTTTTTTCTCTTACTTTCCCTCTTCCTCCTCTACTTCACCTTTCTCTTCTTCTTCTTCCTTCGCTTCTGATCCTCTTTCTCTTCTTCTTCTTCTTTCTCCTACTCTCCCGCTTCCTCCTTCTCCTCCTAATCCTATCCTTCCTTTTCCTCTCTTTCCCATTCTTCTTCTTCTTCCTCCTCCTCCCCCTCACCTTCCTTCCCGGGGAGATGATGGAGAGAGAAGAGGGGAGTGGATAGAGGGTTTCCGAGAGAAGAGGGGAGAGGGATGGAGGGCAGAAGAAGAGGGAAGCGGGAGAAGAGACCCCCCAAATTCCACTTCGTCTCCTCAAACCTCATCTGTAGGACGTATCCCTGACAATCCCTATTCCACAATCCTCAAATCCTCGTCCTCCATCCCTCAATCCTTCATCTTATCCCCTATCCCATCTCATCCTACCCTCTATCCTTAGCTTCCCCTCCTCATTCTCCGCTCCATTCCCATCCCATCTCCTATCCACATCCTATCCTATCCTCAATCCTCATCTTCTTCGTATCCTATCCCACCCCACCCCATTCCTACCCATCCACGTCCGTAGCCCCTACCTTTATCCCATCATTCTCCTACCCACAGCCCTCAGTCCTCCGCCCTATCCCATCCTATCTCCTATCCACAGCCCTCAACCCTCATCTCCCTCTCCCCATCCTCCGTCCTATCTCCTATCCACAGCCCTCAACCCTTATCTCCCTCTCCCCATCCTCCGCCCTATCCCTCCCCATTCCCTTCCTTTCCCCCTGGGCTACGGATGACGTCACGCGTGCCTGTATTCCCGCATCAGGTTATGGAAGTAAAGGTAAAATCCCAACCTGGATCAACGACTTTCTATCTGACAGCGAACAAGCGAGCGACGCGGCGGCGGAGAGGCCTCGGGAACTGACGAGGATGGACGAGAAAGGACGTGAAAGGACGAGAATGTACGAGAAGGGGAGCAAGAATGAGCGAGAATAGTGGATAATGGACAAGAAGAAACAAGGCAATTAGACAGCAAGAATAAGGGAGAAGGGGCGAAAATGGAAAAAGTGCAAGAACCAACGAGGAAAGACAAATAAGGACGAAACCGGCGAGGACTATCAAAATTGAAAAAAAGGAACAAAAAAGGGCGAGAAAGAAAGAGATAAAGAAAAACGAATATAAATAGCCATTAATAAACAAAGACTGATAAGAAAGGAACATACAAAACGA
>NC_091587.1:14595322-14597822 GCF_042767895.1 Penaeus vannamei | reverse complement strand
CGCGATGGCGGATATCAAGATCGGAATGTTGGTAATACAAATACTGCGAATCGCAATGCTGACTCGCGGGGGGGAGAGAGAGAGAGAGAGAGAGAGAGAGAGAGAGAGAGAGAGAGAGAGAGAGAGAGAGAGAGAGAGAGAGAGAGAGAAAGAGAGAGAGAGAGAGAGAGAGAGAGAGAGAGAGAGAGAGAGAGAAAGAGAGAGAGAGAGAGAGAGAGAGAGAGAGAGAGAGAGAGAGAGAGAGAGAGAGAGAGAGAGAGAGAGAGAGAGAGAGAGAAAGAGAGAGAGAGAGAGAGAGAGAGAGAGAGAGAGAGAGAGAGAGAGAGAGAGAGAGAGAGAGAGAGAGAGAGAGAGAGAGAGGGAGAGGGGGGGGGGGCAGGCAATGAGGCAAGCGTCTGCAACATGCTTTCGCGTGACGCAAACCGTGTCCCGCGTGGCAGGTGTCGGCCGCAGGAGCCCGGGAGGGTCGAGGGCAGCGCCGCCTCGTAACGCCTTCGTGAATATTCATGGGCGGCGTAGAGGAGCAGGTAACGCACTGCACATGGGGCGGCCTCACGCAACATTCACGAAGAAGCACACGCACAAATACACCTCGTGTGTTTAAAAAAGTACCCTTTCAACAACTTTACCTCTCTGACTAGCCGAAGGAATGCCATAAATGTTAATTACGACTACATACACACACAGTACGTGTATGTGTGTGTGGGCGGTGAGGGGCTGGGGCGCGTGCGTGCGCATATATATATATATATATATATATATATATATATATATATATATATATATATATATATATATATATGTGTGTGTGTGTGTGTGTGTGTGTGTGTGTGTGTGTGTGTGTGTGTGTGTGTGTGTGTGTGTGTGTGTGTGTGTGTGTGTGTGTGTGTGTGTTCCAGAAATACCACATAAAATAAACGCAATATCATCCTACTACTAATGGCAATCAGTATATAAGTATAAAAGCAACAATACAGATATCAACCAGACTTGCCCAGCGAGAGCGCAGACTTCGGGTGAATCTAAAGCCCAAGTTTAAAATCTAAATTGCGCAAACACACACAAACAAAAGAAAATTGAATATCGAAAAAAGGCCTCCGAATAACAAACATCAATCACTAGTTGCACAAGAAATGCACCGACGATGACTTATCCCATGCACACGTGGCGTGCCTTCCCGACAGCACCAGACACCAAACCATAAATCTTCATCACGGTCTGTCAGCATCTATTCCTTTACCATTCTTTACAGCAAACCTATCCCAAACAATTCATTATTCCTGACGTACCCAAAACACCCTATCTACACCAAATATACTCCTAAGTACTAACTACTACATCTTGTCCTTTTAATCTTCCCCTATATCTACTTGGATATATATAATAGAATTAGTATTTAGTATTAGCAAAACTTATGATAATGATAATAATAGTTACATTACATTCTAATAAAAATGGGAGGGAAATGGAACTAACAACAACAGTCATGATAATAATAATAATAAAAAAATAACGGCAATAATAATACTAACAATAATAATAAAGTAATAATAATAATAATAATAATAATAATAATAATAATAATAATAATAATCTCATTGATGAAGATGATGATAATAAATATAACAATTAATCATGATGAAATAATAACAAAAACGACAGTAGTAGTAGTAGTAGTAATATTGATAATAATAATAATATTAACCATAATGTAAATAATAACAATAACAACAGTAGTAGTTGTTGTAATAATAATGATGATGATAAACAAAAATATCAACACAATTCGAATTCTGAAGTTTCCCTCCCGATGGGGTCGTCACACGTCAAGCTTTCACTTAACCCTTACTTTCCCTATATTCTGGAACACCCAAACTTAGACAGGTTTTCATCCCTCCCTCTCTCTCTCTTTCTGTCTCTCCCTCCCTCCCTCTCCCTCTATATGTCTCTATCTTTCTTTCTCTGTTTCTGTCTCTCTCTCCCCTCCTTCTCTTCTCTTTTCTCTCTCTTTCTCCCTCCCTCCCTCTCTTTCTCTCTCCCTCCCTCTTTTCTCTCCTCCCATTAAACTAAATCAAAGAGACAAGAATCACCAATAAAGTAAACCAAACAGCGGAATATAAGTCTTCATTCTAATACATATAATGAAAACGATAAGGGTAATGATAATGACTATATTAATAACAATAAGAGCAATAGTAATAATAATAATAATAATAATAATAATAATAATAATAATAATAATAATAATAATAATAATAATGACGATAATATCAATAACAATAGTAATAATAACATATAAATAATAATGATCAAACAATAATAATAATAAAATTAAAAATCATAAAAACATAAAGAGTAAAGCAAACAGCAACAACAGCAACAGCAGCAAAAAGATAATAAATAAAAAATAAAACATAGAGGAAAAAGAACGATATTAGTCAAAACAATAGTGATATTTCTGATAATGCAAGACACTGACCACTAGACATAACCCACTTTC
>NC_091587.1:14590322-14592822 GCF_042767895.1 Penaeus vannamei | reverse complement strand
GAGAGGGGGGAAGGGAGGAGGGAGGGCGGGCAGCCAGAAAGGTAGGGGAGGGGAGGAGGGGGGGGGGGCAACCAGAAAGGTAGGGGAAGGGAGAGGGGCAAGCGCGATAGGGGAGAAGGGAGAGGAAGGGAAAGGGGGAGAGGGGAGAGGGGGTAGGGTGGGGGTGGAAGAGGAGGCGACGGGTATCCTCATCCATTCTCGTTAGTGGGCACGCGCGCCGCTCCTGATGGGTTACGGGGGGGGGGGGGGGCAAAACGGCAGCTTCTGGGGTGATGGTGGCTTTTGGGAAAGGTTGGGGGCAGGTAGCTTTCTCCCTCCCCCCCTTCTTCTCAATTTATCTATCTCACTCTCACTGCCTCTCTCTTTCTCGATCACTTTTTCTTTCTCTCATTTTCACTTTTTCTTAATCTCTCTCTTTCTCTCCCTCTTTCCCTCTCTTTCTCACTTTTTTTTCTAAATCTCTCTCTCTCTCTTTTATCCACTGTCCCTTTTTCTCATTCTCATTCTATTTTTCTCAATCACTCTCACTCTAGCCCACCCTCCTTTATCGTCCAATACTGAACGTCCTCATATCCCTCCTAATAACATCAGAATACCCTTATATTCGACACCAAATAAATACGCTAAGACCAACAGCTCCTTCGATATTATTATCCCAATGCATACAACCGACACCTAATACCCAGCCAACTAGAGCAAGCACCTTAATACCTCATACCAATACCTAATACACCGCTAACTATTACAAACACCTTGATAACTTAAACCGACACCTATTACACCGCCAACTCGTACTAGCACCTTAATACCTTATACCGACACCTAAACACCACCTAGTACTAGCATCTCAACACCCCATACGGACACCCTGAGACCCAAAGCCCCGATACAGACCCCAGCCATCTACGAGACCGGCGCCTCCAGAGACCCACCGCGCGGCCGGAATTCAAAGGGCCGGAAAAGTCTACGGGCGAAACACTCCCCGAATGGCTCACGGCTCGTGTGCAGTTCGTGAGTGGGGATTTATGAGGCCAGGGAACCATAGCCGTCCCTCTCTATCCCTCTCTTTCCCTATCTCCTTCTTTCTTTCTCCCTTCTCCTTTCTCTCTTTCATTCTTTCTTTCTTTCTTCCTTCCTTCCTTCCTTCCTTCCTTCCTTCCTTCCTTCCTTCCTTCCTCCCTCCCTCCCTCTCTCTCTCTCTCTCTCTCTCTCTCTCTCTCTCTCTCTCTCTCTCTCTCTCTCTCTCTCTCTCTCTCTCTCTCTCTCATTCTTCTGGATCTCGACTTTTGTCCATCGGCATTCAGGCATGGAATGAAAGTTAAGGAAAGGGAGTTGGGGGAAGGGAGATGGGGGGAGGGAGGGAGGAAAATGGGGGAAGAAGAACTGAAAGATGGGGAGAAGGGAGGAGGGAGAGAGGGAAAGGAGGGAACAGAGAGAAAATATAATAAAAAGAAATAGAAGGAAAGGCTGGGCTAAAAGAAAGATGGGATGGAGGAAGGAAGGGGGGAAGGAGGGGAGGGAGGAGACAAACGAGACCAAGACATTACCATAACCATTGTGCTAATGACAAGTGCGTGTATGAAGTGGGAGGCGGACAGCGAGGGGAGGGGAAGAGAGGGGTGGGTGAGGGGGAAGGAAGGGAGGAGAGAGGGAGGGGACGGGAGGGAGGGAGAGAGAGGGTGGGTGAGGGGAAGGAAGAGAGGAGGGAGATAAGCAAGCGAGACGGGGAGGAAGAAGGGGGAAGGAGATGTAAAGGAGAAAAAGGGGATGAGGGAGGGAGGGAGGGAGGGAGATGGAGAGGGAGGAGGGAGATGGAGAGGGAGGGAAGGGGAGGAGAAAGGGGGAGGGCGGGGAGGGAGAGGGAGAGGAAGGGGAGGGAGAGGAAGGGGGGAGGAAATGGGAGAACAGAGGGGGGGGAGAGAGGGGGGAGGGGAGACACAGGGACGAGGGGGAATGACACTTTTGACACCACCTTGTTCGACACACGGAGCACAAAGAGGGGAGGGCGGGGTTAAGTATATGAATAGGGAGGGAGGGATTGAAGAAAGGTGGGGATGACGAAGGTGAAGATTAAGATGAAATGGAAAGGAGATGGAGGCAGGGCTGGAACTAGTAATGCTAATGATAATAACAACGATAAGAATAGTAATTATAACAACAATAATAATAACGATGATAATAACGATGATAATAATAATAATAACGACATTGATAATAACATGGGGATGAAAAAATAGCAACCATAATAAAAAAAAACGATAATCATGAAAATGATTAAAAAAAAATATCTACCATAATATTAAAACTAAAATTGATATTGATAATGATGATGATTATAGCAACATTGGCAAAAATAATATTAATATCAATATTATCATAATAACAACAACTGATGGTGATGATAATAATGATAACAGTAATAATAATAGACATTATAATAATGACAAGTGCAGGAAAACAAGGCAAAAACAAACAAACAAACAAAAATAAAATAAGGAAG
>NC_091587.1:14567822-14575322 GCF_042767895.1 Penaeus vannamei | reverse complement strand
GCAGTCACTCAATTCCAGAGAGATAAATAAATTTAATACCTATTCGTCCGGGTATCTTGCGGTTCTTCTCCATCTTTCTCTCTTTCTTTCTTTCTGACTTTCGGTCTCTCTCTATCTCTGAGAGAGAGAGAGAGAGAGAGAGAGAGAGAGAGAGAGAGAGAGAGAGAGAGAGAGAGAGAGAGAGAGAGAGAGAGAGAAAGAAAGGGATATTACTAAGCCCTTACAACCATCCTCCCTTCCCTTCCTCCTCCCTCTTACCTCAAAGTCAACAAGATCCTGCAGGACTTGAATTACCCCCCCCCGCTTCGGCCCACCCTTTCGCCCCCCTCCCCCACTTCCATGCGACCCAATTACGTGGCCACAGAAACCCAGGGGAAAGCAAGGGGTGGGGTGGGGGAGGGAAGGGGAACAAACCCGTGGCCGCGGAACAATAAACCCGAACGAGACAGATGATATAAACCCCATCCTATGAAGCTACCGGGTTCAAGGTTCAAGCAGATCACCAGGAAGTCTAGCGCCAAACAGTCCGATCGCCCCTCCTCTTAACCCCCTACTTGCCCCCCCCCCCACCCTTACCTCCGACACCCCACCCCACCAGAGACCCTCCTCCATTCATTCACATCGAAAGAAAACGGATGTGACGGCGAGGGAAAACGGGAGGCGCTTGTTTCCCGCCGCCGCTTGAGGCTTAACAATATTTCCCGCCGAACACACTCCGGGGTCCAGGTTGACGCCAGATCCGGGACCCTAGGGGAGCCGACCGCGCGTGCGTGCGTGCGTGCGTGTGTGTGTGTGTGAGAGAGAGAGAGAGAGTGCATGTGTGTGTGTGTGTGTACGCGCGCGACCGTGTGCAACCACGTGTGCACGCTGTTACCAAGTTACAAGAATAGCTATATCCATATGCATTCCGCAGACTGAGTGAAAACGTGAACAACTGGTGCGGAGAAATGCGTTCATTACAAAAGTATGGAAGGGAGAGAGAGAGAGAGAGAGAGAGAGAGAGAGAGAGAGAGAGAGAGAGAGAGAGAGAGAGAGAGAGAGAGAGAGAGAGAGAGAGAGAGAGAGAGAAAACGATACGCACAAATCCTTTTCGCAGACAAGTCCTCCCTCCCAAAACAACTCCCCCACAAATTCCCCACACTTCACTAAGCAACCCCCCCCCCGCAAGCAGCGTCCCATGACTCACAAGTCACACCCGCGATTCTGGGCCAAGTTCAGTGTGTCTTGGGGCGGGGGATGGCCCCCTGCCCTCCAGTCTCCCTACTCCCGGGTTCCCCACCTTCCTTGCCCCCTGCCCTACTGCTCCCCTGCCCTCTGAACCTCCCTGTTTCCCTCTCTCCCTTACCCCTACCCTCCTGGGCATTTACTCCCCTCCCTCGGCCCGTCTCTCCTGTTTCCCTCCCTCCTATGCCCCCTGCCCTCCTTCCCCCTAACCCACCGGCCTTCAATGTTTCCCTTCCCCTACCCTCTCGGTCCCCTGCCCCTCCCCTGGGCCCTGCCCATCACCTCGCCTGCCCCACTGCCCCTGACCCCTCCCCTGAGCCCTGCCCATCACCTCGCCTGCCCCACTGCCCCTGCCCCCTCCCCTGAGCCCTGCCCATCACCTCGCCTGCCCCATTGCCCCTGACCCCTTCCTGCCGGCGTAAACAAGCGCTGCATTTCGAGGTCAGTTGCAGTCCATTCATAAATCCTTCTAGTATCTATCGGCCGCTTTGTCAAAATTGTGCGAGGACCGACCCAATGAATATTCGTATATACAAACATGCATATACAAAGAAATAAATGCATATCAGTCAACCTATCAAATTATATATGTACATTTATCTCTCTATCTATACGGTAGATATGCAAGCCTAGACTGATATGCATCTCTGTCTGTGTATGTGCATGTCCGTGTAATGATTCTTAACTGGGTTGAGTCTCGCTCAATTTCAACCAACCGGCCGTTAATGACAAGGAAAATACGCAAAGGCAAGCGCATTCATGTATGTTTTTATACATTATCTATCTATGCCTCTACAAATATCCATATCTTCATCATTCTATATCTATCTATTCATCTGTGTGTGTGTGTGTGTGTGTGTGTGTGTGTGTGTGTGTGTGTGTGTGTGTGTGTGTGTGTGTGTGTGTGTGTGTGTGTGTGTGTGTGTGTGTGTGTGTGTGTGTGTGTGTGTGTGTGTGTGTTTGCGAGCGTGTTTAAACGCATCTACACGCTCATGTAATCCTGCATCAAATTCCAGCACTTTGGCCAGGCAGCAAGGGGCGGTTGCAATGCGGAGCGACGGACACGGCATGCAACAAGCAGCGATTACGTCATGAAACCCGTAGTGGTTGGGTTCGCATTGCAAGAGAGATTATCAACGATGCACGCACGCGCGCGCACAAACAAACACACACACAAAAGCACAACAACGGACTTAACCAAAATGTAAAATAAAAAACAAATGCTAGTAGAACAAAACGGCAGCTAAAGGAACATCCATCCATTCGAAAATGCATCTTCATTGCCCCTCCATCCCTACCTTCTCCCCAGTCCTCCCCCTACCCCCTCCCCCGTCTGCCCTTCCTCACGGCGCACTCAATGGCCCATATTTCCCTCACGTGGGGTCGGTGGCAGGGGGGGGGCACCGCAGGGGTCGGCAGGGGGCACCGTCAGGGGTCAGGGATGATGAAGAGGTCTCAAACTGCTTCCCCTAAAAAATAGGTCGTGAGATATTCCTGCTGGAAGGACGCGCGCCCTCGCACCCCGTCTTCACCCCCTCCCCCTTCCGCTGCTCCTCCCCTCCTCCACGGCTGAGGGGTCGGATGGAGGGAGAAGCAGCGGGAGGAGAATCAGATGGGAGGAATGCAAAGGAAATAAAGAGAATGCGAAGTAGATCAAGAAATGTGAAGGATATGAAGAGATAAAGGGAGAGATAGGGCTGGGAAGGGCCGGAGTAGATGGGGCATGAGGGAGGGAGAGGGAAAAAAGGCAAGTAGAGAGGTTGAGAATAAACGAGAAGGGGGAAGGACGAAAGAAAGGGAGAGATAGAGAAAGAAAAATAAGGCAGACATATATATATATATATATATATATATATATATATATATATATATATATATATATATACACATAAAGATAGATAGATTGAGAGATAGGAGAGAGTGGAGAGTGGAGAGAGAGAGAGAGAGATAGATAGATAGAGAGAGAGAGAGAGAGAGAGAGACAGAGAGAGAGAGAGAGAGAGAGAGAGAGAGAGAGAGAGAGAGAGAGAGAGAGAGAAGAGAGAGAGAGAGAGAGAGAGAGAGAGAGAGAGACAGAGACAGAGACAGACAGATAGATAGATAGAGAGAGAGAGAGAGCCAGACAGAGAGAGAGAGAGCGAGCGAGAGAAAGAGAGAGAGAGAGAGAGAGAGAGAGAGAGAGAGAGAGGGAGGAGAGAGGGAGGGAGGAGGGAGGGGAGGGATGGAGGGATGGAGGGAGAGGGAGGGATGGATGGAGGGAACTAGGGAGGGAGGGAGGGAGGGAGGGAGGGAGGGAGGGAGGGAGGGAGAGAGAGAGAGAGAGAGAGAGAGAGAGAGAGAGAGAGAGAGAGAGAGAGAGAGAGAGAGAGAGAGAGAGAGAGAGAGAGAGAGAGAGAGAGGGAGACGGGGGGGGGGGAGAGTGGGAGAGAGGGAGAGAGTGAGAAAAAGAGAGAGAAAGAGCGATTGTCAGGATCCTTCACACAATTTTCAAAAGTGTTCTAGTATGTGGGGATGGTGGAGGAGGGACAGGAGGAAGAGGAAAAGGAAAAGTAGGAAGAAGAGAAGGATAATGACGAGGAAGAGGAGGAGGAAGAGGAGGACGAGAAGGACGAGGAGGACGAGCAGGAGGAAGAGGAAGAGGAGGGGGATGGAGAGGAAACTGAGGAGGAGGAAGAGGAAAGTGAGGTGATGGAGGAGGGATAGAAGGAAGATGAGGAAAAAGGAGGGAAAAAGAGACAAAAAAGAGAACAATTATAGACTGGAGGGTGGAGAAAGCAGAGGGGGAGAGTCAGAGGAAATGGAGAGGAAAGGAGAACAAGAGCGAACAGAAGAGAAGAGGAAGAGTGTAAACGGAGGAAATAAGGAACCGCGTGGGGTCACGCACAGCCCTGAGAACAGTACCCGCGACAGGTCAGAGGTCACCTACCCCGACGCCGCCCATAGGGCCGCGACATTAACGCCCATCCCTCCCCCCTGCCCACCCACCGACCCACCATACCCTTCCTCCCTACGGCCCCCCATACCACCCCCTCCCCACCCCGCGCATCTACGCCCCTACGCCCGTCCTCTACGCTAATATCCTAACCCTCCCTTACGCCCGTCCCCCAACCCTAGGCCCAACGCCCATCCCCCGCCCCTACGCCCATTTCCGGCTGCACGTTAGGCTCGGCCCCGGGGGAGAGCGCCCCACACGCGGTGACACGGAGCGATTAACCCAATTAGGCGTCGGCTGATTAATATCTCGGGCGCGCGGGCGCGGGCGGAAGGGGCGCCCGACAGCTTAGGCCTGCGTGCGCCGCGCCCGCCTCGCTCGCGGGGTCCCTCGCTTTCATACTGCTATCCCTTTCTTGATCCTTTTTTATTTGTCTTCATTTGTCTTGGACTATGTTTTACTTCTCTTTTTTTCTCTCGGTTTATTATTCCCTTTATCGTTGTCCCTACTTGATTCTCAAGGTATCTTTCATTACTACTTTTCCGTTTTCTTTCTCTCGTCTTAATTCATATATATTTTTAATCGTTGTCCCTCCTTTGCTCTCGTCTTCTATTTCTCTGCTCCCCTTTCTTGCTCTCGTTTTGTCTTTCTTTTTATCTCTGTCTCCGGTTTGCCCCTTCTTGATTCTTCGGATCTCTCTCTTTTCTACTATTATCCCTTCCTGGGTTCTTAGAATCTCTCATTTCATTTTTTCTATTTCTTTCTTTCTTTTTTTTCCCTTTATCTTTGTTTCCGCCTTGTCCTACATGGTTCTGTGGATACTTCCCATTGGTATCGTTTTATCTTTGTTCTGTTCGTCACTCGCCTATTTTTTCTTTTCTCGCCTTTTTTCGTTCCCTTTTTTGCATTCTCTTTTTTCTACTTTCTTTCTCTCGCTTTTTCTTTTTCTTCTTTTACTAATTCTATCTTCTTTCTTTCTATAGCTTTATTTTTCTTCATTCGCTTTCTTTTTTTTCTTACCTTCACTTCATCTTTTTCCTTTCGTTCTCTCGAATTATTCTTAAAATCTTTGTTTGTGTCGCCCCTACTCGGTTCTCCTGCTCTTCCCTTTCTCTATTTGTTTTCCCGTCCTTATCCCGGTTCATCTTTGTCTGTGCGTCGCCCTATTTGGCTCTCTAACTCTCTTCTTTGTAGATTTTTTTCATTTCTCCCTTTTTTCTCTTATTTTCGCTGTCTGTCTCTTTCTCTCTCTTGCCCTGTCTCCTCTTCTCCCTCCTTTTTTCCTCTCTTTTTATCTCTTTCTATTCCCCCTCTTCCTCCCCATCTACTTTTCACTGTCACATAAATCATTCGATCTTCATATTACAAATACACATTAATGAGTTATAACAACCCGCCATCACTAAGCAAAATATCATAAATAACACTGTTAAAAGTCACACGTTAATAAATTCTTTCGACCATTTCCAACGCTACCTAATGCTATAAATATCAACATACTAATAAATCATTTAAAAAACTATCAACAAATGCATACAAATAACGCATTAACGATTTACATTTTCATGCAGCTTAGTTACTGGTTAGATATTACATGAGATAAAATGAACATAAATTTACTAATCAGACCACTGCTTTTTTATTTATTTATTTATTTTAAAAAATAATCAAAAGGAAACATATCTGTGATAGAAATAACTTCTGTTTTTATTATCTTTCATTTTCCAAATATTTCACAGTACACGATAATATGAAAGCGTCCCCAGCACTCTGAAAGCACAACGCAGCCCGCCTGCCTTCCTCGCCCCTTCCACCTGGCTGCGATTCGCACTTGCATCCTGTTCGCCGCCCCCGCTGGATGTTTCTCACGTATTTTTTCTTATTCTTCGTGAATGTAGAATCTAGCTTGCAACTCCAATTGTATGATTTTCACCCGGACTTTCTGAATCGACCCGCTGAGCGTGCGATCAAAGGTGAGTCGCAACGCAAAGACATCCATTTTTTTCTCTAAATGGGAGTCGACCCTCCGAATGTTTAAGCGCCCGACTGACTCTCCAAATCACCCAACGGCGCGAGCAGTATCGGCGCAAGAGAGTTATTCTCTTCGCATCCCGCTACTAACTGTACTTTTCGCTGTATTACACACAATTATCGTCACCAAATTGTCAATAATCAAATAATTGTTGGTCACCAGATTATCAACACCGCCACCCTGCCAAAGGTCAGGTGATCAACACCAACTTGTTATTAGGAAGTACCATTGTCAACGCGTCGTTAATCTTGCGGCAATGACAACAACACTTAGAAAAAAATGCTACTGGACACAATTAATTAACTTCTATTGGCTGAAAAATTGCTATTGGACATATACATATTAACAGAATTCATCCTATATCTACACACCTACTATTGATCCCTGACCACACAAAAAGCATATACATCTAAAAACAACTGCGTAAATACATTATCGTGGCGCGCATACAATACATCAGATATACGGCAATATATGTGTATATATGCGTATAGGTAGCTATGAATATACAAATACAATTTAACTCATAAAGAATGATATAGAAATCAAAAGAAGCACGGAACGATGAACAACCCCAAATGGCTGCCCCACGCAAGAATCTGCTCCCAAAGACAATGCCCCATTCCGGTCGCTCCCGAACCCACCTTCGCACCGAACAGACTAAACGTGAACTTCCCCAAAGAAAAAGCGATGGCACAACATGCCCAAAAATAACACACGCGCTCAAACTACCGTAAAGCTCCCTCTCATTCCCCCCTCCCCCACACTCTCCCCCTCCGCCCTCCCCTGTCTCCCTTCCTTCCCCCTCCACCCACCTTTTCGCTCCCCCCACTCGCGCCCTGTATGGAGGGCTTTGCGACAAGGGCCCTCAGTGTCACACGCGAGGGGGTGGGGTGGGGTGAGGTGGGGTGGGGTGGGGTAGGTGTGGGGAGAAAGGAGGAATGGAGGAGAGTGGAGAAAGAGGGGGAGAGGGGAAAGGAGTAGATGGGGAAGACAGGGAGGGGGCGGGGAGAAAGGAGAGGATGATGAAGGGGAGATGGGGAGTGAGTAGATCACAGTAATAGGGAGGGGGAGGAGACAAAATGGGGTAGAATGAGGGGGACAGGAAGGATGGGCGAAGAATAGTCAAGGGGAAAAAAGTGAATTATGCAAGTGAATGATTAGAAACACAAAACACGAATAGGACTTAATCAATAATGTAATCATGGGAAAAAACAACAACTAAAATACTCAAAGATACCTTATACCCATTTCCTTTAAACAATTACCTATTTGTTTTAATTCACCATAAAAATAAACATGAGACGCCAAA
>NC_091587.1:14542822-14552822 GCF_042767895.1 Penaeus vannamei | reverse complement strand
CCCGAAAAACAGGTTCGGCGATTTCTCCTTATCTAACACGTGTTTACGTCAATCGCCGGGTCGGATGCTTGTGTTTACTGAAGGAGGAGGATCTGATAGAGAGGGGGGAAGAGGAGGAGGAGGAAGAAGAAGGAAAAGGAGGATAAGAAGGAGGATGGAGAGGGGGAGGAGAAAGGGGAGGAAGGGAGGAGGAGGAGGACGAGGGGAGGGGGAGGGAGAGGAGGAGGAGGAGGGGGAGGAGAGAGGAGGAGGAGGAGGAGAAGAGGAGGAAGATGGGGAGGAGGAGGAGGAGGAGGAGGAAGATGGGGAGGAGGAGGAGGGGGAGGTGGGAGAGGAGGAGGAGGAGAAGGAGCAGAAGAAGTAGAAGAAAGAGAAAAAGTGAAAGAAGTAGATGTGGAAAAGCTGGAGGAGAGGACGAACAAGATGAAAGATTTAAAAAGTAAAAGAAGAAGAAGAAGAAGAGACTACAAATAGAAGGGAAAGAATGAGAAAAAGCGAAGGAAATGAAGGAAAGACACACCTACCTACACACACACAAAAAAAGAGCAAGAGAGACAGAGAGAGGGGGGGAGAGGTGGAAAGAAAGAAAGAATAAACGAAGAAAGAAAGAATAACGAAAGAAAGAAAGACAAAAAAAGAAAGCGAAAATAAATAAAGAAAAAGGAATGATAAAAAGGTCAGCAGCAAGGGATCGCGAGAGGCGGCGAAGGAGACCGAAAGTACTCCAACCCAGGAAGGAGAAGAAGAAGAAGAAAAAGTAAATAAATAAAAAGAACGCAAATAAAAAAACGAATGAGAGAATCGAAAACTAAGAGGCCCTGGTGACGTCACAATGAAAGTCCGCGGCCGAGCCAAGATCAATGTGCGATAAGACGCTAATAAAGCATCTCGTTAAAGGCATTTTATATTCCCTGAACCGAGGCAAAAGGGAATGGGGGGAGGGGGAGGAGGGGGTGGGGAGGGGCAAGAGGAGGGGGGGGGGTAAGAATCACGTCTCCGGGCCGGGCCAGGAAGAAACCACAACATGGGAGAGGGAGAGGGAGAGGGAAAGAGGGAGACAGGGAGAGAGAAAGGATGTAGATGAAGTGGTAGAAAAAGAAAGAGAGAAAGAGAGAGAGGCAGGAAGAGGGAGAGAAAGAGAACGAGAAATAGACAGAGAGAGAAAGAGAATCAAGCAGACCGAACGGGCATATAAAAAAACCATAATAGCTTGTCGTGGCTGGTGCTCCGTGTGGACAATGCAGAGCGGGCGGAGGGGGAGTGCGAGGGGCGGAGGGGACGGGGGGGAGGGGGCGGAGCGGGAGAGTGGGTGGAAGGGAAGGGGGGAATGAGAGGGAGAAAGTAAGAGCATGTAATCAAGGCTGTGGAAATTTTCTCAAACTCCCTTATGTTGTCTCCTGAGCACGTGCGCGCGAGAGAAAAAAAGCTAAAAATGAAAGAAAAAGACTAGCACGAAGAAAGTAAGAAAGAAAAGAAAAGAAAAAAAAACTAAGCCAAGTGACCGCCGAATGCAAAAAGACACAAAGACAGAGACATACAGACGAAGCCGAAGGAAATATAGAGCACGACCGCCCCTCACATCCACCCACGAATCTACTTGGCCCCAGAAATCTACATCTACCGGACCTGAAACAGTCGGCCGAAACTGGGAGACTACGGGGAGGGAGGGAGGGAGGGAGGGAGGGAGGGAGGGAGGGAGGGAGGAGGGAGGGAGGGAGGGAGGAGAGGAGGAGAGAGGGAGAGGGAGAGGGAGAGCGAGAGAGAGAGAGAGAGAGAGAGAGAGAGAGAGAGAGAGAGAGAGAGAGAGAGAGAGAGAGAGAGAGAGAGAGAGAGAGATACGTATGCCCCGTTTATTACCATCACCATTATTATTTCTATATTATCATTATTACCATTATTATTAGTATAATTATCATTAACATCATTACTGTTATCATTATCATTAACATCATTAATACTAATACTATTAGTATCATTATTATTGTCATCATTATCATTTCTCCCAGTTCTATTAAGATCATTATCATCACTATCATAATTATAATTACTATTAGCATCATCATCATTATCTCCATTATCATTACTATTACTGCTATCTTTATTACTATAATTATTTTCTTCGTTATCATTATTACCATCAACACCATCATCATCACTATCCCCACAGCGAAGTTGCTCTTGAAAGGCTGATGACGCCGAATGACGGTGACAGACTGGTGATGTTAATTGCTTGACACTTGACAGGTTGGGTGAGGAAAATGAACTGAAAAACAACCGTGGCATCTGGACCTGCCGCACTCGACCAGTCATCACCAACTGTCAAGTGTATCTTTGCCTCGTGAAAATAAATATAAAGTAGGAAACAAAAGCGCACCACACTTGCTGTTGACTGACTGGCTCATTGACGAACTAAACGACTGACTGACTGATTTATTTACAGACAAATCAAATGAAATGACTAACTGCCTGACTTATTGAGGAACTATACGACTGACTGCTTGACTTATTTGCAAACGAATTAAGTGGAATTACTGACTTATTTAATGACGTCCTAAATGACTAACTGATTGGCTTACTGCTGAACTAAATGACTGATTGATTTACTGCTGAACTAAATGACTGATCGACTTACTGCTGAACTAAATGACTGATCGACTTACTGCTGAACTAAATGACTGATCGACTTACTGCTGAACTAAATGGCTGATCGACTTACTGCTGAACTAAATAACTGATCGACTTACTGCTGAACTAAATGACTGACTGGCATACTGACAGAATGATTTATTTAGAATTAAATGATTGCCAAACGAACTGATTTATATACGGAAGAATGAAACGACTGACTGACCGACTTATTAAATGACGACCTAAATGACTGACTAATTATCCGGCAGAGGCTTACTGAGTTCACGGTCTTCGCCGGGCCTCCGCTGTGGCTCTGTCTGTCTGTCGTGGTCACTTGAAAGACACTCCCGGGCCCACCCTCCCCCTCCACTCGCCCATAAGTGGAAACAAAGTGAAACGCGACGAGTGAAGGCGCAGGACAAATTTTCACACGCATAGGTAGACGAGAACGCATCATGCACGCATGCACACAAACACACACGGAAAAAAACAGGCACAAACAAATGTACACAGACAAGAAGACAGACACAAAAAATATGCAAAGGCAAGAAGATGCAGACACAAAGACACGCTCATATAGAGACAAAAGGTCACAAAGACACTCAAATAGACACACATACTTAGTCAAAAAATGTACACAAAGACAGACAAAACAACAAAAGCACAAAGACACAAACACCCCCGGAAGATGCGCCCCCGCGCCTCGGACCAGATTCCGAGTGAGACAAAAAGAGACATCAGCGAGACACATTCCGGGGGCAGCCGGGCGTGACGGGCGATTCTGGGCGGGGGCGTTCCTGTGGGTGCGTCTATGGGTGTCCGTGTAAAAGCGTGGGTGCCAGTGGGTGTCCGTGTAAGAGCGTGGGTGCCCGTGGGTGTCCGTATCAGTGCGTGTGTGTCTGTTTAAGTACGTGGGAACCAGTGGGTGTCCGTATAAAATTGTATTTGCCTGTGGGTGTCCGTGTAAGGCGTGGGTACCAGTGGGTGTCCGCTTAACTTTATGGGTGTCCGTATAAAATTGTAGTTGTGTGTGGGTGTTCGTATACGTCCGTTTGTGTCTGCTGGTATCCGCGTCCTCATAAATGAGATAGAGATAGATAGATAGATAGATAAATAGAGAGAGAGAGAGAGAGAGAGAGAGAGAGAGAGAGAGAGAGAGAGAGAGAGAGAGAGAGAGAGAGAGAGAGAGAGAGAGAGAGAGAGAGAGAGAGAGAGAGAGAGAGAGAGAGAGAGCGAGAGAGAGAGAGAGAGATGAAGATGCACGCAAAATACTTTCATGCGGGGTAACTCTGTGAGGTCATCTTCCGTGTATCAACCGAGTCACGCACGAATTCTGAATCCGAGTGCCATGCATTCCCCTCCGCATGACACGAGGATCGCCTCATATGATAGTCATGCAGGACGACTCGGTTGGGACGCAGGCAAGGAGGAAAGGAGAGAAGAAAGTAAGGAGGGAAGGAAGAAGGGAAGAAAGGAAAGGACGGAAAGTAGAAGGGGGGAAGGCCGGAAGTAGAAAGAAAAATAAGGAATGAAGGAGGGAAGAAGTGAGGGAATGACAGAGGAATTAACAATAAAACCCATAATACTAAATCAAAACAATACTCATATAATAAGACCGAGCGAGCGAGCGAGCGAGAGAGAGAGAGAGAGAGAGAGAGAGAGAGAGAGAGAGAGAGAGAGAGAGAGAGAGAGAGAGAGAGAGAGAGAGAGAGAGAGAGAGAGAGAGAGAGAGAGAAGAGAGAGAGAGATAGGGAGAGAGAGAGAGAGAGAGAGAGAGAGAGAGAGAGAGAGAGAGAGAGAGAGAGAGAGAGAGAGAGAGAGAGAGAGAGAGAGAGAGAGAGAGAGAGAGAGAGAAAGAGAGAAAAAACAGAACGATTAAACAATACAATAAAACGCACATCAAAAACCGCACACCCCGCACCCCCGTTATACAAACGCCCAATCTCTTTATGCCTGCAAAATTTAGCGCCGCGAGAGCACCAGCGGCGTCGGACGGAATGCCAACCAACAGTTATCCGAACCGGCGAGCGATTACTCCCCACAACCAGACTGAGGATCGCACAACCTATTAAGCAGCCGGACAAAGCACTCGCCGGTCCAGTTGCTACGGAACAACACTTGAGAACCAGGATAGGAGAATGGTGGTGTTTACATGCATTCATCATACAGTCTGTTGGTAAATATGCATGGTATACACGATGTGTGTATATGGGGTGTGCTTGTTGCTTCCTTGCTCGCTCTCGCTCTCTCGCTCTCTCGCTCTCGCTCTCGCTCTCTCTCTCTCTCTCTCTCTCTCCCTCTCTCTCCCTCTCTCTGTGTGTGCGTGTGTGTGTGTGTTTGTGCAGTATGCGCGCGCGTGTATGTCATAAGTGTGTGTAAGTGTGTATGCGCGAGGCGCCCCTCGTTACGTAATGCGTCAGGTATCGGGTTGAGTCCGCGGCGGGAACTCACTCCGCGGCAACATGATCCCGCGGAGGTCGTCCTGCCTGGCGTTCGGCATAACGGTATGCATGTGCATGGCGGGGCTAAAGCTTAGACCTGCATGGCAAAAGACACGACCTCGATCCCGTCCTTGCCCCCCCATCCCCTCCCCCGTGCTGGACCACCATACCCCGTTTTTCCATATGCAACGATTGTGCTTAGGAAACACACGCACACACTAGCACACTCATCCAAACACACACGCACGCACACATACACATACTCACACACATGCTCACACACACCCACAAACACATACATGCACACACACACACAAACACAAACACATACATACACACACACACAAACAAACACATACACACACACACACGAATCTTGAGAAAATAAAGAACCCGGTTAAGCCCCTCCCACCTCGTATGTGACTACAACAATGGTCTTTTGTAACATTTCATCACTTTGTAAAGTTGGAGCCTCGGTCTAAACTGCATGTGGACCTACTCATGTGGCTTTTGATTTGGAATGAAGATTATTAATTGATTTACTTACGAATTACTGCTGTTATTACAATCTTATCATTATCATCGTCATCGTCATCATCATTGTTATACCATTTTTTACCATTCTTATTATCATTATCATCATCAATATCATTCATGATCATTATCATCACTATCATTGTCATCATTATCATCATTACTCTCATTATCATTATTGTTACTATTTCAATTATCTTATCACCACCATTATCATCATAATCAGTGTTATTATCATTGTCACTGCTATGACTATTGTCATTTTTATCATTACCATTATTATCATTATTACTATTACGATTATCATTATTACTAATACTACTACTACTATTACTACTACTATTATCATTATCATTAGCAGTAACAGTACCATTATTATCATTATTGATATTACTATTATATCATTCTTACAATTATCATTACTATCATTATCAAAATCATTGATAAAAGTTATAAGTTAACAATAACAATAATAACTATAATAATAATAACAATGATGGTGATAACAACAACAACAATAACAATAATATATTTCTAATAACAAAAAAAATCAATAACAATGATAATACGAGTAATTTCGGTAATAGCAACAATAATAATAATGATAACAGAAACTACAACAATAATAATAACAATAAAAATATAATTATCATTCTTTTTCTTTCCATCATTATGACCATTACCATTTTGACTTTTTATCATCCTCATCTTAACCAACAATTACAAAACCTCTAACAGACAGACAGAAAAAAGTCAAACGCCAAGCTTCATCCGTATCAGGTTTCTCTCTCTCTCACACACACACACACACACACACACACACACACACACACACACACACACACACACACACACACACACACACACACACACACAAATAAATAAATATATAAAAAAATAAATAAAATAAATAAAAAAATAAACAAATAATAATAAATAAATAATGATAATAACAATAAAACAAATAAATAAAAATAAATAAAATAAGTAAAATAAATAAAAATAAAATAAAAAAAGACACCGCATCCACAAAGCGAGAACACGCAACTCCCGCGCCATTCCGATATCACAGCATTACGTAAACTCCACCAATCCCCCGACACTTGCCAGCACACTTTACGTCGTAGAATTTGTAGAATTTACTCATTCCCATTCATACCTCCCCCCGCCCCCCCTCCTTTTAGTCGCCGCAATGACCCCTATTCATCAGCACTTACTTAACGCATTCCTCCCGCTGCAACGTAACGCAAGGTGCAATAAAGGAGGAATCGGCCATAAATCCAGCCCCGGACGCCATAAAAGGCCGTCCGAATACATAATGCGAAGGAGAAACAGCTGTTTACATAACGGGAATTACGTACGCGATTCTGCACGCCGACTCTGGCAGGGCGGAGACTTACCTGGAGAAAAACGATAATAACAATCAATAACAATATGGATAAATAACAATAATAATAATAATGATAATAATAATAATAGTAATGATAATAATAATATTATTATAATAATGATAATAACAATAATAATAACAATAATAATAATAATAATAATAATAATAATAATAATAGTAACAATAATAATTATATCTATAATAATAATAATAATAATAATAATAATAATAGTAATAAAAATAGCAATAGTAATAATGACAATAACAGCAATAGCAATAATGATAACAACAACAACATTAATAATAACGATGATGATGATGATGATGATAATAATAATAATAATAATAATAATAATAATAATAATAATAACAA
Source organism: Penaeus vannamei (assembly GCF_042767895.1). Lineage (NCBI taxonomy): Eukaryota > Metazoa > Arthropoda > Malacostraca > Decapoda > Penaeidae > Penaeus > Penaeus vannamei. The sequence goes on along the minus strand of NC_091587.1, from coordinate 14,545,456 downwards.
TAACATGAATAATATTGATGATGATATAAACAAAAATGACTACTACTACAGCTACTCTTAATAATATCAACAAAAGATCTATTAACCACAAATTACTTCAAAAATATAGAAATAGGTAAGTAATCAGCAAAAATATCATACCCAATATATTCACCAATATACACACCTATCTATATATATATGACATATGCAGGAAAACAAACACACACACACACACACAAACACACACACACACACACACACACACACACACACACACAAAAATAATAACATAAATAAATAAATAAATAATAATAAATAAAAAAATAAATAAATAGATAAAAAATTATCTACCTTTACTCACCGCCGAGAACACCGCACACCGCGTTTACATGCACACTCATTCATTAATTCGTTCACTCACACCGCCAGATGAATGACTGCAATCTGCTAAAATTGGAAGGGATGGGGAGGTAGGCAGGGGAGGGGGGAGTGGAGGGGCCAGGGGGAGTGGAGGAAGAAGGACGGGGGGGGAGAATGGAAGGGAAGGGGAAGGGGAAGGGGGAAGGGAAGGGGGAGGAGGGCGGAGGAGGAGGGGCAAGCAGGTGGAAGATTGGGGAGGAAGGCACAAAGGTAAGGGAATGGAAATGGGAGAAAGAGCAGAATGAGACGAGGGGGGGTAAGGGGAGGAGAGGAGAAGGAATGAGAAGGGAAGGGAAGGGAGAGGAGAGGGGGAAGGGAAAAGGAAAGGAGCCGATGAAGGGAAGAAGTTGGGGAAGCAAAGAAGGGGAAGAGGGGAAAAGGAGAGAGCGGGAAAAGAGGGGGAAGAGAGGAAGGAAAGGGAAGAGGAGAGGAATAAGGAAAGGAGGGGGAGAAGAGAAAGGGCGAGAGAAGCGGAGAAGGTGGAGGGGATGGGGGGGGGGGAGCAGGCAGGTGGGGGCGGTGCCTTGACCGCCGTTTACCTTCGAGCGAAAGATAGCATTAACGCAACCCGGGCCGGACAGGTGGGCAGTCCCTGATAATTACGAACGCACCGCTACCGTTTTTGCTCCCCCCTTCTCTCCCCCTTTTCCTTCTTCCGTCTCCCTCTCTTTTCCCCTTTCCCTTCTTCCTTTTCTCTCCGTTTCCCCCTTTCCCTTCTTCTTCCACCTTCCCCCTCTTTGTTTCAACCTCCGCCCCAACCTCTCCTCCCTCCCTCCCCAATTTCCATTCCTTGTTCCTTCTTCTGCTATTTCTTACCTCCCTCTTCCTCCCTCCTCAATCCCATTCTTCTCCCCTCCCCCTCTTTTATCAAACTCCGCCCCAACCTCTCCTTTTATCTCTCCCGCTCTTCCCCTCCCCATCCCTGCCCCCTTCCTCACCCTGCTTCTTCCCCTTCCCACTCTCATTCCTATTTCCCCTTCCAAAACCCACCTCTCCCTTCCCCTTTCTTTCTCAGCGTAACTCTTCTCTCTTCCTCCTCTTCCCCACCCATCCCCATCCCCTCCCCCTTTCCTACCCTGCCCCTCTCCCTCACCCCCTTCTCCACCCACCCACACCCCCCCCCCCCCCCTTCTTCTTTTCCCCACCCTTTCCCCTTCCTTCCCCCACCCTTCCCCTCTTCCTTCCACGCCCACACCCGCCCACGACGTCTCTCCACACGGCACACATTCCTGCGGTCGAGACACTACTACACAACCGTGATTTTACGCCTCGATGGATAAGTCTGCCACACCCCAGGCTCTGTGTGTGTGTGGGGGTGAGGGGGGACTCTGTGTGTGTGTGTGTGTGTGTGTGTGTGTGTGTGTGTGTGTGTGTGTGTGTGTGTGTGTGTGTGTGTGTGTGTGTGTGTGTGTGTGTGTGTGTGTGTGTGTGTGTGTGTGTGTGTGTGTGTGTCAGTGAGTCAGTGGGTTGGTAAATGAGTGAGTTGGTGAATGAGTGAGCAATTATGAGTAACTGGGTGTGTGAATGAGTGAATCTATGAGAGAGCGTATTTGCGTGCGAGTGAGTGAACAACCGAATGAGTGTGATATTGAGTATGTGAGTGAGTGAATAAGAGAATGCATCAGAGAGCATGTTCACACGCGAGTGGGTGAGTGAGTAGCCAAGTGAATGTATTTAGTTGAGTTTGAGTGAGTGAATACGTGAGTGAATGAGTGAGCGATTGGGTGAGGGAGTGTGTGAGTGAGTGAGTGAGTGAGTGAGTGAATGAATGAATGAACGAACGAATGAGTGAGCGAGGGCGTGCTTGGGTGTGTGAGGATGAAAGAAAGATATGGAACGAAGAAAAAAAATAATGGAAAAATAAACACGAAAATGAGACAAAAAGGCGAACGAAATATAAAAGCAATGAAATACGAAAAAAAAGAAAAGAAAAAAGGAAAGGAACAAAATACCTGACAATGCAAAAAGGAAAAAGTGCGAAAGAAGGAAAAAAAGAACACAAAAACAGGAAAGAAAGAACTAGAAAAAAGTCTGACCGAACAGGCTTGGGGGTGGAAGGAGGGGAGAAGAGGGATGGTGGGAGGGAAGGGGAATAAGAGGGAATAGGAAAGGGAATGGGAGAGGGAGGGAGTGGGGCGGGTAGGAAAATAAAATAAAAACAGAATGGAGGGAGGGAAGAAGGAAGGAGAGGGAGAGGGAGAAAGAGAGGGGAGGGAGAAAGAGAGGGGAGGG
>NC_091587.1:14504454-14506954 GCF_042767895.1 Penaeus vannamei | reverse complement strand
AAATTTGAACCTTCACATAAAAATATGCTAAAAAACAAACAAACAGGTGTGAGAGCGTGCAATTTGAAAATGCGTCTGCGTGTGCACATGCGTGTGTACGCTGACTTGTGAACAAACAAGAAAAAATAGTCTTACAACGAGGAAGAGAAAGTGACAAAACACCTTCAAGTCTTGCCGTATGTTCATGTCGCTTGCTTGGTGCAGGTGCAAGGATAGGGCGGAGGGAGGGGGGGGCGGTGGAGGGCATAACGGAGGGAATAAGAGAGAGGAAGAAGGAGGGGGAGAGAACGACGGAGGGATGGATGGCAGGAATAAAGGAAGGGAGGGAGAAATAGCGAGAGGAGGAAGGAATGACGATTTTTTTGTGAGAGAGGGAGAGGGAATGACGGAGGGGAGGAGGGAAGCAGTGAGGGATGAAATGTATGTGAGAGAAGGAGAGATGGAAGGAGGGAGGGAAGTAGAAAGGGAAAATGAGAGAGGAAAAAGGGAAGAGTGAGAGTGGGTGAGGGAGGTAGGAAGGGCATGAGAACATGACCCCCCCCCCCCAGCGCCCCACACCAGGCCGCGCAGCTAAACCAGTTTCCCATCAAGAGCATCCCACCCCTGCCCCACTCCCTCATGTGACCCTTGACCTTGGGAAGCGCTAGCAGGAGGAGGAGGTGGAGGCTCTGCCTGAAAGTGCGTGTCGCGTTTCGCACTTGAGGCGCCCACTGTGGGAGGGAAAAGTGGTGCGCATGAAGCCATGAGTTTTTCTTGCTTGTGCTCTCGCTTGGCAGGCCTTCCATCTGCTCTCTTGTCTTTCTCCTCTTTCCTTCCTCTCTCTCTCTTGTCTTTCTCCTCCTCCTTTCCTTCCTTCCTTCCTTCCTTCCTCTCTCTCTCCCTCTCCCTCTCCCTCTCTCTCTCTCTCTCTCTCTCTCTCTCTCTCTCTCTCTCTCTCTCTCTCTCTCTCTCTCTCTCTCTCTCTCTCTCTCTCTCTCTCTCTCTCTCTCTTATGCCGGAGCTACTACGTGGCGCTAAGCACAAGCCTCTTCTCTATTCCCTTCTCCTTCTATTCCCATTCTTTCTCTCTCTCTCAATCTTTCTCATCCTCTGTTTCTGTCTCTTTCCTTCTCCCTCTCCCTTTTTCCCCATCCCCCTCTACCTCAGCTAAAGCAAATCTTTCTCCCTACATAATCTGCCTTCTTCCCTGCAGGCTTTCCAGAGACAACCTCACTTTATCCCATCTTTATCCACCCCCCTGCAATACTCCTACTTTATTCACCCCCTTGCAGTATCCCCCCTTCTTCACTCCCTCTGCAATGCCCCTCCCCCCCTTCTTGAACAACACGCCAGATGTTCCCTCATCACTCTCTCCTTCGGGAATCTGCGCAGGATATTAGGATGGAATGTTGTTGTTTTCCTCTTTTCTTTCTTTCTGTTTCTTTATCTTCTCTTACTCTCCTGATTTTATGTCAGTCAGTCAGTCAGTCAGTCTCTCTCTCTCTCTCTCTCTTACTCCTCCTCACACTCTCACACTCTCATACACACACACACACACGCACACGCACACGCTCACGCACACGCACACACACACACACACACACACACACGCACACGCACACGCTCACGCACACGCACACACACACGCAAAAAAATGCAGGGAAAAAGCCGATCAGGTTCCCGGGGAGAAGCGACGGTAAGGAAGATGAAGGTAGAAAAAAAACGAAGGGGAGGAAGAAGACGCGGAGAGGAGCGAAAAAAGAACGGATGAAGGAGGAAGGGAGGGGGAAGAAAAAAGGAAGGAACGGAGGGAAGGGAAAGACAAAAAAGAAGGGGATGAGGAAAGAAAAAAAAGTGTAAAGGAAAGAGGAGAGGAAAAAGGAAGAAGGATGGGGAGGAGAGGCATAAGGGAAGTACAGCAAGGAAGGGGGAGAGAAGGGAAAGGGGGAAGAGGCAAAGGAAAAAGATGAGGGAATGGGGAAGGGGAATAGAAGGGGAGGAAGGAGAGAATGGGGGAAGGGAAATGAAGAGGAGGAAGGTAAAGAAGGTGGAGTAACTGGAGAAGAGGAAGAGAAAGGAGAAAAGAGGAAGAGGTAGGAAGGAGGAAAAGGAAAGAGGAGAGAAAGGGGCAAGGGAAAATGGAAAAAATGAATGTCGACGAGAATAGCTTAGATGAAAGGGAAAAGTAAAAGGAGTTCGAAAGGGAGAGAGAAAATGAGACGAGAGAAGATGAGGAAACAAAGCAAGGGGAGAGAAGAGGATACAGAAGAGGCCGAGAGGGAGGCGACAAGTGAGATGGGGAACAGGGACGGGGAAACGACGAGAGGGCAGACGAAACAAGAAGGAAAAGGGGCGAGAAGGGGAAGAGAGAGGGGAAGGGGCAGAGAGAGAGGAAGGGGAAGGAGCGAGCGACCTTCAGTCTCGTCCCCTCGGCCACGGCCTCCCCTTATCGCCGAGATCAACTCAACCATCAACTTGTGCCAACGCCTCCTCCACCCCCCCCCCTCCTACTCCCCCAGCC
>NC_091587.1:14484454-14489454 GCF_042767895.1 Penaeus vannamei | reverse complement strand
CCAAGCACGCGGCGACCGGCCTGCCCTGCTCCCGAAACGGTGTCGCCGGCCGCTGCTCGAGCCCAAACCGCCCACTGAGGCTGATACGCTATCTCGCGGGTCGTTGGCGAATCCAGTTTCACGCGCCCCGTCGCCACCCTCCTTCGCCCTCCTTCCTCCGTCCTCCTTCTTCTTCCTCCTCCTCATTCTCCTTCTCCTCCTTCTTCTTCTTCTTCTTCCTCCTCTTTCTCCCTCTACCGCACGAGCAATGGCGAAGGCCGGGAGGGGAGGAAGAGGATGGGGAGAGGGAGAGGGAGAGGGAGAGGGAGGGGGAGAAGGAGGAGGAAGAGGAGGGGGGAGGAAGGAGAAAAAGAGGAGGATATAGAGGGGGCTACAGGAGCAGGCGATGATTATAGTTATAACAACAACAATAATAATAATAATACGTGATAACAATAATGGAATAGGGAACTAAAAATTACTAATCTTCAAAATGGAATTACGCATTAATAATAATAATAATAAAAAAAATAGAATTGCGAGAAAACAATGAAAAATATATCGAATGAAAAATAATAAACAGCAATAAAAGACAACGAGGCAACGGACACTACCTCCTTCTCCGTCGATTCCGCTTACGTACCTGCAAAGAGAAAATCCGTTAATCAAAAATATTCATATGCAGCGATCGCATTCGCACGCGCATGCACGCTCGCACGGACACGCTTTTATACACACTGAAACACAAATGTACATACATACACATATACATATACATATATACATGTACAGTATTCAGGTATACTGTACATGTATTTATATCTTATTATATATCTACATTTATATATTTATATACACACTCATATAACGTATATATGCACATATATATATATATATATATATATATATATATATATATATATATATATATACATATACATATACATATACATATACATATACATATACATATACATATACATATACATATACATATACATATACATATACATATACATATACATATACATAAATAAAATATAAATAAGTAAGTAAATAAATAAATAAAAATAAGTAAATGAATAAATAACTATAAATAAGTAAACAAATAAATAAATAACTATAAATAAGTCAAAAATGAATATATATATATATATATATATATATATATATATATATATAGAGAGAGTGTGCTATATGTATATATACATGGTAGAGAGAGAGAGAGAGAGAGAGAGAGAGAGAGAGAGAGAGAGAGAGAGAGAGAGAGAGAGAGAGAGAGAGAAAGAGAGAGAGAGAGAGAGAGAGAGAGAGAGAGAGAGAGAGAGAGAGAGAGAGAGAGAGACAGAGAGAGAGAGAGAGTGAGTGAGTGAGTATGGTGGGCGCACCTGGAGGACAGTAAAGTGCTGCGCCCATACCGCGCCCATCGCCACGCCTACTTTTATCTGCTATCTCGTTTTCCTCTTGGGTGTGCTTGCAAGCGGCGTGCATGCGAATGTCGTGTGGCTTTGTTAATGTTCACGCGAATAAATAATGAAAGTAAATGGAGAAAATGGTTTATATGTGCGATACATCATCTATGACATACAATGTACATGTTTATGAATAGTACACGCATAGGAATAGCACATGCCTATGCATCTCTGTGCATGCGTTTATGGCTGTCTCTATCAATGCCCGTGTCTGCTTATGTGTCTACACCTGGGTATTCACGTCCATCTCTCAAAGTCTAAGTCTGATTGGTCGCATGCTTTAAGAAATTGCGATTACACCAGTTCTTTAGACAATTTTCTTATGCTAGAATCTTCTCGATTGTGGGAAATTTTAACGTAATTTTAGGACTGTCAGTTTCAAAAATAAAATGTTCTTATTCTCGCCTTATTTTGATAAACCTGTTGATTTTTTGCGGTAGTACTTCTTATTACAGGATTTTGTGTTTCAAAGAGTGAATTCCACAACTTATTTAAGTATATAACCGTTACGGTCTAAGTCTAAGTCTCAGTCTATGTCAATGCCGATGTCTATCCCCAAGTCTACGCATGCGTCTGCACTCATCTTGCCTGGACATAAACGGACGTAAAGAAAACATTTCCTCCAACATCTCTTGCATAACCCGAGTCCCATTGCCAACGCGGTTTCCAACGCCCCGACGCACAAACACACTCACGCCAGCACGCACCTGCTTACGCGTGCAACCGCCCATGCCGCAACAACGAAAACAACAGCGGCCGCCATCCCCGTCACTGCCTTTGCAAGACGATCAACGATTTCTTCACAGGGCGGAAAATGCGGAACTGTGGCCGGAGGAAGAGGAGGAGGAAGGAAGAAGAAGAAAAAGAGGTGAAAGAGGAAGAGGAGGAAGAGAAAGAGGAGATGGAAAAGTAAGAGGAGGAGGAGGAGGGAGGATGAAGGAAGAAGCATATACTCTTCCCCACTTTCTGTGCTTTACTTTCGTCTTATCTCCATTACCAATATATGTACTATGTACTCTCTTCCACTATTCTTCCTCGCTGTGCAGATTTACCATCTTGCTCCATCAGTGTTTTAGGCCTATTTGTATATTTACTTATTCATCATCAACAGGTTAACAGAGTGGTGATGGCAATATCTCAAATTACAATGAACTTATTCAGACATGTTGCGTTCCGTCAAGCCACCACCTCCACCTCGAGGAAAGGTATTCTCCTATCGGACGGCATTCTATCCATCACCCAACCATCACCTCCATCACCATTACCGGGCTCTATAACCTCCACCGGCTTCACAACCACCATAATCATCACCTCCATCACCATCTCCATCATCACCCCACGTGCTACCAAATCCTATCTTCCCCCTGTGCTCCCTTTATACTTGTACTACTCTCTTCCATCTGCCTCCTGTGCTTTTTTTACATGCCCTGCTCTCTTTCACAGCTGTACTACCCTTGTGCCGCCGACTATATCAAGAGTCAAAGTTGGTCCCGAATCCCAGTGGATGCAGGGGACATTTTCATACAGGAACGTGCTTCTTAAGCCTCGGGATGATGCGGTTGGGTGGCCAGTTCCTTTCCGCCCCCAACTACATACACTAAAGAATAAATCACGCAACCACTCGCTCTTGTCTCGAATCCCGCTGCAAATTCCAAAATCACTCAGAAAATCACTCACTCATTCGCGTATATGAATGACTCCGCTTACATTCACTTTCACGTGTTCTCAGCCATTCACAAGCTCCTCGTGGGCGGCACATTTCTGACGCGAACTCGCTTCTCTTCCTTCAAGTGAGTAATTTTTCAAATTTAGTTTAAATTCGACTATCCTCAAAATCTTTATATATATATATATATATATATATATATATATATATATATATATATATATATATATATATACACGTGTGTGTGTGTGTGTTTTTTTCCTCCTATCCCCTTCCTCCATTTTCATCACTATCACTACTAATATGAAAAGGATCTCCATCATTACCATTATCATCATCGCATCATCATCACCCCCTCCCCCACGCAAGAGCGGGCTGCCAGGCGTAGCCGCGGTCTGCCTCCCGCCCCGCCGCCCCTCGTCCCTTTCCCTTTTTCCGTCGGCTCTTTTCGCAAACCGAAATCCCAAGGACTTCGAGGAAAGGAATTTCCGCAACTCGAACGGCACTATTTCGCACGATCTCCGGCTGCAGGCGTCTGCGGGCGGCTCTCCTCGGCGCCTCCAGACACGGCCGCCGATGGGCCTCCAGAGCGCCCGCTTCCTTCCTTGCTTTATCTATCCATTACTTTATTACAACATTCCTTCATTTCATTCATTCACTAGTTTCATCATTCTTTCTCACTACGTTCCTTTCTTGGTCTCTTGTCGAGCTCAGGATCAGGCTCTTACTCAAGAGATTATGACGTCAAGGCTAGGGCAGAGTGACGTCACCTCGGAGCGGCCAGGACAGGGTGAAGTGTCCTCTACGTCACCGCATGCAAAACCGAGCCTGAGGCAACAATTTCAATGAACAAAGAGAACTAGACATTAAAGGGATGAACAAGGAAACGTGACGACAGGGAAAAAAACAAGATGAATTTTAAACCTGTTAAAGGAAGAAACAAATCGACGACTTGAGAGCATGGAAAAAACATGGCTGAGCGAACACTAACTATAAGGCGGAGACACATGAACAAGCCAAAGTGAATGCTTGCTAAACAACAACAAAAACAAAACACACAAAAAAACACGAAGATTCCAGAACAAAAGATAAGAGGAAATGCCGAAAAGGAAAAGGGACGCGAAAACAAAAACAAGACGAAAGGAACATCAAATAATGGAAGGCACAAGCCGAAGACAAGAAAGAACATGACCAAAAGAATATCTGCCGGAGAAAGAACACGAAGGAAATGAGAGAACAAGAAAGACCAGAACAGAAACAATCCTTAAATAAAAGACGGAGAAGCGAGAACACAATAAGCAGACGCAACAACACGAAAGAACAAATCCAAGACCAAGCCCGGAGCAGAGGGTCGACGTCGGCGCTTTTGGCTTGGGTGAGACAGCAAGCCGGGCTCAGGTGGCGCGCACGACCGCCAGCTGGGATCAACAGAACCCCCTGGCGAGACGAAGGGGGGGGGGTGCCGTGGGAGAGGGAGGGGGTAGGGGGTTGAAGAGCAAGGTCAGATCATTGAGGTCATTTTCACGCCTAATGATGCGACTGATAGTGATAATACGAGGCTGCGAGCGACCTTCCGTTTTTCTCACTTTCGCTGTCTCTTCCCCTCATTGTCTTTGTTTACTTTTATTCCCTCCATTCCCTTTTCTGTTTTTCCTTACCTCGTGCTGTTTGTCTTTCTTTCTCTTTCACTTCTTTTCTTGCTTTTTTCTCTTATTGATATACCCAAACCTTCGAGCTATTCTTAATCTTTCTTTCTCACATTATCTTGCTTTTTCCTCTTTTCTTCCTATCCACATCCCTAGCCCTTCGTCTATTACCATACTCATTTTCACCTCATCCTTACCAACACAACCGTCTACACCCTCGCCCTCGCCCTCACCCTC
>NC_091587.1:14466954-14469454 GCF_042767895.1 Penaeus vannamei | reverse complement strand
CGAAAGAAGGGAGAAGGAAGGCAAAGAACGAAGGGAGGGAACGAAGGAAGGAAGGGAACGAATGAAGGGAGAAGGAAGGAAGGGAACGAAGGAATAAGGGATCGAATGAAGGGAGAAGGAAGGAAGGGAACGAAGGAATAAGGGATCGAATGAAGGGAAAAGGAAGGGAGGGAACGAAGGAAGGAAGGGATCGAATGAAGGGAGAAGGAAGGGAGGGAACGAATGAAGGGAGAATGAAGGGAGGAAGAAGGGAGAAGGAAGGCAAAGAACGAAGGAAGGAAGAAGGGAGGGAACGAAGGAAGGAAGAAGGGAAGGAACGAATGAAAGGAGGGAATGAAGGAAGGAAGAAGGGAGGGAACGAAGGAAGGAAAGGAGCGAATGAAGGGAGGGAACGAATGAAGGTCGGAAACGAAGGAAGGGAGGGAGCGAAGGAAGGGAGGGAGCGAAGGAAGGAAGGGAGAAGGAAGGGAGGGAGCGAAGGAAGGAAGGGAGAAGGAAGGAAGGGAGAAGGAAGGAAGGGAGAAGGAAGGAAGGGAGAAGGAAGGAAGGGAGAAGGAAGGGTGGGAAGCCTTCCCAAGGCGACCTGGCAACACCCAGCTTGAGTGACACGCGCAGGATACGCAAGGGGGGCGGGCGCTCTGAGAGAAAGGAAAAGTGTACAATGCATTTCTTCTACACACACATATATATACAAAGAAGCGCGCCCTCGCGCGTGTGCGTGTGTGTGTATCAATGTGTAGGTGCGTGTGCGTGCGTGCGTGCGTGCGTGTGTGTGTGTGTGTACCGCGAGCGTGTACATCCATTATCAGTATATACATATGCATATCATATAAGCCCATGTGTGCTCATAAGAGCGAGCGCGTGAATTTATGAACGTCTGAGCCCATGCCTACCCCCCCCCCCCGTTGCATTAATACAGCCCCCCACCACAGACCCCTCAGTCAGCCCCCTCGCCCTCCACTACCAAGCCATGCTGCCCGCACCCTCAAGCCACGCCTACGCCGCCCATGATCGCCGGCGCCGCGGCGACAAGCCCTTGGCGAAGCCCTTCTTATCCTTCGCGCACTTTCACCGGCGAGCCTTTCCTGAGGGCGACTCCCTAGGGCGGATCTCGCCTCCGAGGCGCAGCGGAGGCGACGCGAGGGAGGGAGGGAGGGAGGAGGGGATGCGTAAGGATTCCGAAGACGGGGAGAAAGGAAGTGAGATGGATACGGGGCGGCAGAGGGAGGGAGGAGGGAGGGAGGGAGAAAGAAAGGGAGAGTGGGGAGGGAGGGAGTGCGGGATAGAGGGAGAGATGAAGAGAAGGAAAGGGGAAAGAAGAGTGAAAGACAGGGGGAGGAGGTGAATTAGAAGGAGAGGGAGAAAAGGGTAGAAGGGAAAAAGGGGAAGGTAGATAGAGGAGGAGAGGGGCAGTGAGGGATAGAGGGAGAGATGAAGAGAAGGAAAGGGGAAAGAAGGGCGAAAGAAAGGGGGAGGGAGAGGGGGAGGGGAGTGAAGAAGAAGGAGAAAGGGGAAGGTGGATAAAGGAGAAGAGGGACAGAGAGGGATAGAGGGGGAAGGTATATAAATTCCAAACACACGGGATCTAAGAAAAATATGTTACGACAAAGAGAGAGAGAGAGAGAACGAGAGAGAGAGAGAGAGAGAGAGAGAGAGAGAGAGAGAGAGAGAGAGAGAGAGAGAGAGAGAGAGAGAGAGAGAGAGAGAGAGAGAGAGAGAGAGAGAGAGAGAGAGAGAGAGTGAGAGTCCACACGCCTTCAAAAAAGGGAAGATTGCACAATCCCTCGTAATTCTCTCAGCGCCGCAGAAAGAGCGAGGTCCCAGATATGTGATCACCCCCCCCCCCCGGCACATAAAACAAAACAGACTGACCATAGATAAGAAGACCGGCGGGGAGGTGGAGACTGACGGAGAGAGAATACGCTGATAAAAAGAGTTCAAAGAGCACGAGGAATGCACGGAAAGGGAAAGCGTCGCGGTTGGCTGGGATGAAGCGCCCAGCGAGAGGACGTCGGACGGGCTTCAAGCAGGCGTCGGGCGGGCGTCGGGCGGGCGTCGGGCGGGCGTCGGACGGGCTTCAAGCAGGCGTCGGGCGGGCGTCGGGCGGGCGTCGGACGGGCTTCAAGCAGGCGTCGGGCGGGCGTCGGGCGTCAGACAATCGTTGTGAGGACATTGGGCGGGATTCAAGAGCGCGTCGGACAAGCATAGTGGGGACACTGGTCGGTCGGGCATAAGGGGCATCGGGCATCTTATCGAGCCGCCACGGACGATACAGTGGGAATACTCCGCTGTAGAAAGGAGAGGTTGAACACCGAACGTAGGAACAAAACTGCTTTTAGAGCTTTGCGCCTTTTTAGAGAGAAAAAGAAAAGAAAACGAGACGCAGAATCATCAACATTCATTCAATTCGCAAAGATACAAGACCAAATCCCAGCAGAGTCCAGCACAATAACCAATAATTTCTGCCACAGTCTAACACAATTATAAATCCTCCCCGGCG
>NC_091587.1:14449454-14454454 GCF_042767895.1 Penaeus vannamei | reverse complement strand
GAACCCGACCAGCGGCGGCGACCCCGTGACATGAAGAAGCCTCGGCCGCCCGTCCTCCCGCGCCGAACCGGTTGCCACTGGGTCAACCGGCCGCCAAGTGGGTCACGGAGGCACCCGCCCACCGCGCCCACCTGCCCAGACCTCTCCCTCTGCCCACCCGTCCAACCTTGTTTTGTTTTGTTCTATTCCACTTTTTTTTGTTGTTGTTGGTTGTTAGTACATGTTCATTTATGTTTTTTTTCTGATTTGGTTAGATTTGGTTTGGCTTGGTATGACTAGGCTTACTTTGGTTTGGCTTGTCTTAGTCTAGTTTGCCTTAATTTGATTCGAATGCTTAGATTCTATTTGATTTGGTTTGTCTTGGTCTGGGTTGAGTTGGATCCCATTTGTCTGCCTTGAATCTCTGGTTTTACATTCCTTGGTGTAGCTTGGCTGGGATTGACTTCCCCTCTTGTTTTCATATTGCCTTTTCATTTAATCTTATTTATCTAATCTTCGTTTTTATTCTTTGTCTAGCTTGCCAAACCTTCGCATCCGGAGAGATGACGGACGGCAGCCGCTCCTCGACTCATGTTCTGCAATTATGATGATTAGATAGTGATCTATATCTTCCTCGTGCGGTGTGTTATTTGGATAGAGTTTCTGTTGTTTTTTACCCTTGCTTCACTCTTTTATTCTTCCCTTCTCTTTCTTTGTTACTTTTTATCTCTCTCTCTTCTCCTCCTCCCTCCCTCCTTTTCTCTCTCTCTCTCTCTCTCTCTCTCTCTCTCTCTCTCTCTCTCTCTCTCTCTCTCTCTCTCTCTCTCTCTCTCTCTCTCTCCTTCCTTCCTTCTTTCCTTCCTTCCTTCCTTCCTTCCTTCCTTCCTTCCTTCCTTCCTTCCTTCCTTCCTTCCTTCCTTCCTTCCTTCCTTCCTTCCTTCCTTCTTCCTTCTTCCTTCTTCCTTCTTCCTTCCTTCTCCTTTCCCCTCCTCTCCTCTCTCCTCTTCCCTCTCCTTCCTCTCTTCCCTCTCCTCTCCCTCTCTTCCCTCTCCTCTCCCTCTCTTCCTCTCTCCTCTCCTCCTCTTCCTTCTCTCTCCTCTCTTCCCTCTCTCTCCTCTCTTCCCTCTCTCTCCTCTCTTCCCTCTCTCTCCCTCTCTCTCCTCTCTTCCCTCTCTCTCCTCTCTCTTCCCTCTCTCTCCTCTCTCTTCCCTCTCTCTCCTCTCTCTTCCCCTCTCTCTCCTCTCTCTTCCCTCTCTCTCCTCTCTTCCTCTCTTCCTTCTCCTCTCTCTTCCCTCTCTCTTCCTCTCTCCTCTCTTCCCTCTCTCTCTCTCTCTCTCTCTCTTCCCTCTCTCCTCTCTCTCCTCTCTCTTCCCTCTCTTCCCTCTCTCTTCCCTCTCTCTCCTCTCTCTTCCCTCTCTCTCCTCTCTCTTCCCTCTCTCTCCTCTCTCTTCCCTCTCTCTTCCCTCTCTCTTCCCTCTCTCTCCTCTCTCTTCCCTCTCTCTCTCTCTCTTCCTTCTCCCTCCCTTCCTAATCTTTTCTTCCCTCTCTCTCTCTCTCTTCCTTCTCTCTCACTCTCTTCCTCTCTCTTCCCTCTCTCTTCCCTTCTCTCTTCCTCTCTCTTTCCCTCTCTCTCTCTCTCTCTCTCTCCTTCCTCTCTCTCTTCCCTCTCTCTTCCCTCTCTCTTCCCTCTCTCTCCTCTCTCTCTCCCCTCTCTCTTCCCTCTCTCTCCTCTCTTCCCTCTCTCTCCTCTCTTCCCTCTCTCTCCTCTCTTCCCTCTCTCTCCTCTCTTCCCTCTCTCTCCTCTCTTCCTCTCTCTCTTCCTCTTCCTCTCCTCCCTCCTCTCTCTCTCCTCTCCTCTCCTCTCTCTCCTCTCCTCGCCTCTCCCTTTCCTTCTCCTCGCCTCTCCTTTCCTCTCCTTTCCTCTCCTCGCCTCTCCCTTTCCTCTCACTGCTCTCCTCTCCTCTCCTCTCACTCCTCTCTTCTCCTCTCACTCCTCTCCTCTCCTCTCCTTTCACTCCTCTCCTCTCCTCTCACTCCTCTCCTCTCCTCTCACTCCTCTCCTCTCCTCTCACTCCTCTCCTCTCCTCTCACTCCTCTCCTCTCCTCTCACTTCTCTCCCTCTCCTTCCTCCTCTCACTCCTCTCCGCTCACTCCTCGCCTCTCCTCTCCTCTCCTCTCCTCTCCTCTCCTCTCCTCTCTCTCCTCTCCTCTCTCTCTAATAATAATAATATCAATAATAACAATAATAATGAACACGTCCGCGGCAAACAATAAAAACTTCGATGCTGAAAGAAAAAGGAAAGGGCGCATACAGGACAAGTCCAGAAAAATGCGAATAAAACAAAACTATATTCCGTAAAGGGTCACATACCATCACGCACACGAAAAGATCAACCCCCACAAAACATGCGCACGCACACACACGCGCAACTGCAACAGTAACATGAACTACTACAGCAAGAACATTAACATTAACAATAACAATAACAATAATAACAACAACAATAACTACTACTACTAGCACTACCACTAAAAATACTACGACTTCTGCTACTAATACCACTACTACAACTACTACTACTACGACTACTACAACTACTACACTTACCACGACTACTACCACCACTACCACTACTACTACTACGACTGCTACTATTGCCACCACCACTACTACTACAACAACTACCACTACCACTACTTTTACTAGCAGTATTACTACTCCTGCTGCTGCTCCAGCAACAGAAGCCCAAACAAAAAAGCAGGAATCCGTCATGTACCCGGCAGTGGGGGCGTCCTGCCAAGACCTCGCGTTTTTCCCGCTCCCGCAGCGTCGGGAAAAAACTGGCCCTGGAGGCTGTGACACGTCGCCTCCTGACGATCAGCGGACGCGAGAGGCTAAGGTCGCACGCCGACACACGTACAGACAGACATATACATCCGGACTGTGCGTACTTAGGTTTGTTTTCATATTCAACCCTTAATTCTTTCTTTTCTTTTCTCTCTCTCCATTCCATCCCTTTTCTGTTCCCTGCCACCTTCCTTGCAATCTTTCCGGTCTACCTACTCCCTACTCTCCAGCTCCCCCTCCTAATGACTCTCATTTCATCCCATCATGTTCCCGTTCCCACCCATCTCCCTTCCATCCCCTCCCTCCTTCCCTTCCCTACCTCCTTCCCTTCCCTACCTCCCCCCTTCCCTCCTTTCCTGCCCCGTCACCCTCTCCCCCCTTTCTTCGCCCTTCCTCGCCTTCCTTCCCCATCTCCATTCTTCCCTCCCACCCACCCATTCTCTTCTCCCTCCTATCCCCCCACCCTCCCACCCACCTACTCATCCTCTCTCACACACCCTCACACCCTCCCTAACACACTTCCTTCCACCCACCTACCAACCCACCATCCCACCCACCCTCCTTAGCTCCCTCCCTCCCTCTCTCCCTCCCTCCCTCCCTCCTTCCCACCTACCCACACACCCCCTCCTCTCCATCCCTCCCCCTCACCCCACACCCATAAACAAGTGCGAAGGCGACGTCTGCCTGCTGAGGGCCAGGCAGCGGAAGCGACGCCCGAGAGAGATACAAGAGGTACGCACACACTCTTCGCACATCATCACGTGACGGCGCTGTTGCGTCACTCGTCTCGGAAGCGGGGTTTTGGGTTGGCTTGGCTCTCGTTGGCTTTAGGGTTGCTTGGGTCGGCCTGGCTTGGATTGGGTTGGGAATAAGTTGGGTTGGCCTGGCTTGGGTTGGGTTGGGTTGGGTTGAGTTAGGATGGACTGGGTTGAATCGGCCTGGCTTGGATTGGGTTAGGTTGGCCTGGCTTGGGTTGAGTTAGGATGGACTGGGTTGAGTCGGCCTGGCTTGGATTGGGTTGGGTTGAGTTAGGATGGACTGGGTTGAGTCGGCCTGGCTTGGATTGGGTTGGGTTGAGTCGGCCTGGCTTGGATTGGGTTGAGTTAGGATGGACTTGGTTAGGTCGGCCTGGCTTGGATTGGGTTGGGAATGGGATGGGTTGGTTTGAGTTAGAATGGACTGGGTTGGCTCAGCCTGGCTTGCCTCTCGTTGGCCTTAGGGTTGGATTGGGTTGGAGGTGAATTGAGTTGAGTTGGGTTGGGTTGGGTCGGCCTGGCTTGGATTTTGTTGGGTTGGGTTGAATTGGGATGGACTGGGTTGTGCTGGACTGCGCTGGGTTGAGTTGAAGTGACTGGACTGGGTCGGCCTGGCGTCCACTGTGTTGGGTATAAAGATTGGGTATTTGGTTTGGGATAACTATTGTTCTTATTCTGAATTATCATTATTTTTGTCCTGATTATTATCATTTTCTCATTATTTTGTTACCAATGCTGTTCTCTTTAAAATCTTAAAACCTTCACTTATGTGGGGGAATGAGAGAGAGAGAGAGAGAAGGAGAGAGAAAGAGAGACAGAAGGAGAGAGAGAGAGAGAGAAGGAGAGAGAGAGAGAGAGAGAGAGAGAGAGAGAGAGAGAGAGAGAGAGAGAGAGAGAGAGAGAGAAAAGAAAGAAGATAGAAAAAGAGAGAGGACTGAAGTATTTTGTTTCACATTCAAATACTTGTTTCACTTGTGTTTTCTTTCACATAATAATTATCTTTTGCAATCCTCAGCACATTTATGATAGATGTGCGCGCGCGCGGGTGTGTATGTGTGTGTGTGGGGGGGGGGGGGGGGGGTGCGTGCGTGAGGGGATGCATGTGTTTCTATGCATATTTATGCGTGGCATGTTCAGCATGTGTAACAGGCAAGCGTGCGCGGCCATGCTTGCCTGCAAGTACGCGCGTGAGCAAGCACATACAAACGAACCAACTGCATGATTTCATCCACTAATCCCCCTAATCCGCCCGGAGAGTTGCGCGAACGAATCCTTCCTTTGCAGCGCTCTCCCGACTTCCGACCCACCGACCGACCAGCAATAGCCGACAAGACCTACTTACGTAACGCCCCCCTCTATTGTTTTCTCTCTGTCATTCTCCTTCTCTTTCTCTCCCTCCCTCTCCCTTTTCCTTTCCC
>NC_091587.1:14436954-14439454 GCF_042767895.1 Penaeus vannamei | reverse complement strand
TCCTCACGAAATTCACTCCCTCTACCTCTCATACTCCTTTCTTCCTCCCATCTCCCCCTTCCTTCCTCTCTTCTCATCCCCCTTTCTCTCTCCATTACCTCCCTCCTTCAACCCCCCCATCTCCCCGTCCTTCCATCTGCTACACGCTGTTCCCACCACGCCCTCCATCGGCACTCTGCCCCCCCCCAAATTCGGTCTAGCATCCTTCTCCCTCCTCCCACCTACTCTTTCTCCCTCCCTCGACATTCCCCTCCCTCTACTTTACTCTTGTTCCTCCCCTCTCCCCCCTTTCCTCCTTCAATCCCTCCATTCCTTTTCTCTCTCCTCAGCTTTTATTTTCCCTGAATCTCCTCCCCCTCCTCTTCCACCAATCTTTCCCCCCTTATTTCATTTTCCCTTTCCCCTTTGCTCTTCCTACAATCTTTCTCTCTTCTCCCTTTCCCGCTCCCTCCTTTCTCAATTTCCCTCCCTCCTCCCATTCCCCTTCCTCACTCCTTTAATTTTCTCTCTTCTCCCTTTCCCTCAATCGCTTCCCCAAATATCCTTCCCTCCTTCCTCCCTTCTCTCCTTCCCTCTTTCCTCAATCTTTTCCCCCAAATCTCCATCCTCCTTTCCTTTCTCCTCCCTCTTCCCTCGATTTTCCCCCTCCTCCCTTCCTTTCTCCTCCCTCTTCCCTCGATTTTCCCCCTCCTCCCTTCCCTCAGCTTTCCCCCCACACCCTCCCCTTCCCTCCCCCTCATCCCCCACCCCCAGCCCCAGCCTCGCCGACGCCCCCCTTTGCGTAATCTCGCGGAAGTGACGCGCCCGACCACAACACGGCGCTTACTATCTCATCGCGTTAATTTCTTTTCCTTTTTTCACCCTTTTTCTTCTATTTCCAAATTCTTCCCTCGCTTCTTGTTCCCCTATCCTATCCTCTCACTTTCTCAATTATATAAATATTTTTTCATTTTCCCCTTATCTTTTTTGTACCTTCCTCTTCCTTTCTTCCTTATCTCCTCCCTTTTGTACCCATTCATCTCCCCTTTCCTCCCACTCCCCCTGCCTCGTCTAAATTTCCCTTCTATCCTCTAAATCCTTTTCTTCTTTTCCTTCTCCACCCTTTTCCCCCTTCTCTCTAGCCTTTTCCCCTTACCCATCCCCTTCGTCATCTACCTTCCCTCTCCTCCCTCTACACCCCCTCTCCTCTCTCTCCAATTCCCTCTTACCCTCCCCCAACCCCTCTCCTCCCTACCCCATCCCCTCCTCCCTCCCCCACCCCCTCTCCTCTCTCCTCCCTCCTCACTCCTCTCCACCCTCCCCAATCCCTTCTCCTCCCTCCTCCCCCCTCCCTCTCCTACCTCCTCCCCTCCTCCCTAGCTCGTAGAAAGCATCGCATGCATGACGTCATTCGGCGCAGAGTAACACACACTTCGCTAATTATTACCCGGTCATCTCGCGCTCGAGTTGCCACGTCGGAAAATGAATGGCCGGAAAAGCGAGCGCGAATGGTGGAGAGGGGAGGGGGGGTGAAGGAAAGGGGGGGGTCGTCTCGCGCGTGACGTCACGGCTCCGTTGCAGACCTGTGGTTCTATCTCTCGATTTTATTGCAGTATGATAATGTTATCTGTCATTTCAAATCTAAATATAAACGTCAGAGAAGCGGAAGAAAGGGAGAAGAAAAAAAAAAAGAAGGGAAAGAAGATGAAGATGAAGAAGAAAAAAAAGAAGCAGAAACGAAACGAGAGAAGTATAAAAAACACACACACACACAAAAGTGAGGAAAAGGACACAATAAACAAACAAAACAAACAAAATCCGCTGCCCCAGAGACTTACCTCTTAATAGCCCCCCACACGCCCCCCCTTCCTACCCCATCCCACCCCCACCACGCCCCCCGACCCCATCCCACCCCCACCACGCCCCCCGACCCCATCCCACCCCCACCACGCCCCCCGCTTCCATCCCACCCCTCCTGTCCCCGGCGCCGACCCGAAGCAGCAGGTCCCGCTGGCATCCCCCGCCCGGCCCATAATGACTGGCACTCGAGATACCTGGGCAGTGACAGGTAGTTTGCCAAAAATTACCTGGGCAGTGACAGGTATTTTGCATCGAGTTACCTGGCCAATGACATGTACTTTGCAATGAGTTAGCGAGGCAGTGACATGTGGTTAGACATGAGTTACCTGCATAAACTACTGGGGCCGTCACTTCTTTGGATTGTCAGCTTGCATAAGAGGCTGCCGTAGAGCCGGTCCAGGCTGTACCCAACGAGGAATAAGGAGGAGGAGGAGAAGAGGAAGAGGAAGAGGAAGAAGAAGAAGAAGAAGAAGAAGAAGAAGAAGGAGGAGGAGGAGGAGAGGAAGAAGAAAAAGATGAACAACGACAATAATTCCTTCAGCAATAATACAAAAAAAATCAAAACGAAGTCCAAAAATAATTAAAAAAAAACGAAAGGAATAAAAAAAAAAAACGTAAAAAAAAATCCCAGCTTAAGGATCTGATAAAAGACCCTACATCC
>NC_091587.1:14414454-14419454 GCF_042767895.1 Penaeus vannamei | reverse complement strand
CACCACCACCAGCACCACCACCACCATCACCACCACCACCATCGCCACCACCACCAGCGCCACCACCAGCACCATCACCATCGCCACCACCACCAGCACCACCACCACCATCACCACCACCACCATCGCCACCACTTCCATCACCACCATCACCACCAGCGCCACCATTCTACCATCACCACCAGCGCCACCACCATCGCCACCACCAGCACCATCACCATCGCCACCACCACCAGCACCACCGTCACCACCACCACCATCGCCACCACCACCATCACCACCAGCACCACCATCACCACCACCACCACCACCGCCAAGTCATTAACCCTCCCCCGACCGCACGCGCGACCCATTGGCCTGTTGCTTAGACACTCCGCGGGATGGGGGCGTGAGCGACTATACATACATACATACATACATACATACCTACATACATACCTACATACATACATACATACATACATACATACATATATATATATATATATATATATATATATATATATATATATATATATATATGTACATAAATACATACATTCATGCATACATGCATGCATACGCATATAGAGACATTCATACATACATACGTGCACATATGCATAAGTATGTACATACATAAATACATATACATACAAACAAATATACACATGCACATAAACACACACACACACACACACTCGCCGCAATCACCATAAAAAATGATAATGACTACCATAATCCTCAATATCATTAATTTTCCACATCTTCCTTCCTCCCCCCCCCCCCCGCCCCCTTTCCGCCTGCCCCACTTCCCACAAGGAGGTGAAATTGGCGAATTCGATCCTTAGAAGCCTATACTCGTGGAGGAGGAGGAGGAGGAGGAGGAGGAAGAGGAAGAAGAGTAACAGGAGGAGTAGGAGTAAGAGGAAGAGGAGGAGGTGGAGAAGAAGAAGTAAGAGAAGAAAAAGAAGGAGGAGGAGGAGGAGGAGGAGGAGGAGGAGGAGGAGGAGGAGGAGGAGAAGGTGGAGGAGGAGAAGGTGGAGGAGGAAAAGAAGGAGAAGGAGAAGGAGAAGAAGAAGAAGAAAGAGCAGAACGAAGATAACGGAAAAGAACTGTATGTGAGATTTACACACACACACAAATACAAACACACGTACACACAAACGCACACGCACACATATATAAAAACCCTCCAAGCCAGCCTCTTAACTCCGCCAACGAGACACAGATCCTCCACGCTCCACATGCCGAGCGAAATTCCGAACCGAAAGCTCCACGACGGGGCCTCCCAATACCGCCCGAGACATGCCGTGAAAATGAAGCGATAGCGAGAGAGATCGGGTCTCCGCCTCGGATTAGCACCGCCACAACGGAGCCATAAAAAGTACAAAGGATATACAGAGTATCCGTAATATTAATACTAACAATAATAATAATTGTTATTCCCATCGTTACTATTATCAGTATTGTCATTACGTTCACGACAATTACAAAATAAAAGAATAACAGCAGCAACAACAATAACATTAATATAATTATTACTACTATTACCGATGATGATGATGATGATGATGATAATAATGATGATGATGATGATGATGATGATGATGATAATAATAATAATGATAATGATAATAATAATAATAATAATAATAATAATAATAATAATAATAATAATAATAATAATAATAATAATAATAATAATAATAATAATAATAATAACAATAATAATAATAATAACAACAATAATAACAATGATAATAACAACAGTAATAATAATTATTACTATTATTATTATATAAATGATAACAACAACAGTAACAATACTAATAATATCAAACATAATCATATAATCATAATCATTATAATAATTAAAATAACAACAATAATAAAAATCATAAAAACATCAATAACAATAACAATAATAAAATATAATAAGAATGACAATAATAATATGAGATACAGCTAAAATAATAACAAGAGCAATGACAACAACAGAAGCAACACCAACCCTACTTATCGAAAGGCCCATGAACCAGCACCAAGGCGTTCGAAACCTTGCCGTTATCTCGCCGCACTTTCACATCTCGCCTCTGCAAACACGTACTCGCATTCGTACTACATTTTTTTGTTATGACAAGGTGGGAAACACTAACTCACTGCTGCCACTAATCCCCTGGATCAGAGAACGAGAGAATGATCGAGTAAAGATAAAGCACGCACGCACATAGCTACACGGGAACGCACACACATAGCTACACGGGCACGCACACACATAACTACACGGGCACGCACACACATAGCTACACGGGCACGCACACACACAGCTACACGGGCACGCACACACACAGCTACACGGACACACACACACACAGCTACACGGGCACGCACACACACAGCTACACGGGCACGCACACACATAGCTACACGGGCACGCACACACATAGCTACACGGGCACGCACACACACAGCTACACGGGCACGCGCACACATAGCTACACGGGCACGCACACACATAGCTACACGGGCACGCACACACACAGCTACACGGGCACGCGCACACATAGCTACACGGGCACGCACACACATAGCTACACGGGCACGCACACACACAGCTACACGGGCACACACACACATAGCTACACGGGCACGCACACACATAGCTACACGGGCACGCACACACATAGCTACACGGGCACGCACACACACAGCTACACGGGCACACACACACATAGCTACACGGGCACGCACACACATAGCTACATGGGCACGCACACACACAGCTACACGGGCACGCACACACACAGCTACATGGGCACGCACACACACAGCTACACGGGCACGCGCACACATATCTACACGGGCACACACACGCATAGCTACACGGGCACGCACACACATAGCTACACGGGCACGCACACACATGCCTACACGGGCACGCACACACATAGCTACACGGGCACGCACACACATAGCTACACGGGCACGCACACACATAGCTACACGGGCACGCACACACATAGCTACACGGGCACGCACACACATAGCTACACGGGCACGCACACACATAGCTACACGGGCACGCACACACATGCCTACACGGGCACGCGCACACATAGCTACACGGGCACGGATACACACAGCTACACGGGCACGCACACACATAGCTACACGGGCACGCACACACATGCCTACATGGGCACGCGCACACATAGCTACACGGGCACGGATACACACAGCTACACGGGCACGCGCACCCATATATATGGTTGTTGAGGGTGAGAGAAAGAATTCGGGTGTAAGTGGTGGTGCTGGCGTTTGCGAAGGTGTTTGTTGTGTCATGCGCTTGTCCGGTTTGTCAGTGAAGGTTTTGGGTGTTCTTGTGTTAATGACGTGTTGGGGCAGCCTGTTCCGGTCGCGTATGGTACGTGGGAAGAAAGAGTGCTTGGAAGAGTCGGTGTTGGTGTGGTATGTAACGAAGCTACTGTTACGCGAGTTCCGTGCGCCATGGATATGTGCTGCCTGCAGGTATTCATGTGTGTTAATGCCCATGAGGCTGTTTGTGATTTTGTACATGATTGTAAGTCTGCGTGAGTGTGTTTGTGTCTCGAACAGGTATACACACATTCACACACACACACACACACACACACACACACACACACACACACACACACACACACACACACACACACATTTATGCATGCGCAAGCACTCACATATACACATGCATAAAATAGAACATACACATACGCCAACAAGCAAACAAAAATAAACGAACTCAACAAAGCTCACAAACTATATATAGATAGGCAGATAGATAGATAAAATGACAATATATATCAGACAGATTGATAGATAGGATAGATAGACAGACTGATAGACAGATAGACAGAGATATTTAAGCCACCTCTGAAAAACGAGCACGAGACCGTTACTTTTGAAAGCCAAGAATACAACCTGATTCCCACCAACACGCGCAAACAATACAAACAAACACGCGTACTGTAAATATATAGAGATACAGAAACATCTATAGATATAGACATACATAAACAGATATGGTTATATCACAAAAAAATATTCGTGACAACCAGTAACAAAGGCCGATTTCCGAACTTAAAACACCAAACAACACACAAACACGCACGCACACACACACTATATACGGTATATAGACAGATAAATAGCTAGGCAGATGGATTAAAATATGACACACACACTTAAACAATCACACAATCAAAGAAACAAACAAAAACATTATATCATACCATGACAAACAGATCGATATATGTATTAACTCCCCAAAATAAACATTATATCAAAAACGATCACCTAGACAGACAAACACAGACAGGGCAAAAAAAAAACATTATCCTCGACAGCTAATTTTACACAAACAAATATCAAACGTAAAGAATAAATACACTGGCAGATATAAACACAAGCCAATGTAACACAGGGATACAGGTAAACAACTTAAACAAACAAATCAACAGAAATAGACACAGGAGCAGCACAGCGACCCCTATCCGTGAAAGCCAGCAAGCCAAGTCCATTTCCCACAAACAAGCAAACACTATACCATAAACAGACAGACAGACAGAAAGAGACAGATGGAGCACAGCGACCGCTACCCGCGAAAGCCAGCAAGATAAACCAATTTTCCACAAAAAAGACACAAGCAAGCAAACATTATACACCATAAAGCAGACAGACAGACAAACGGTAATGGACACAGGATCAGCTCAGCGACCGATACCCACGAAAGCCAGAGAGACAAGCCAATTTTCCACAAACAACCAAGTACTATACCATACAAAGACTGGCAAACAGATAGACAGAAACAGACACAGGAACAGCACAGCGACCGGGACCCTTGCAAGCCAGCAAGCCAAGCGGCGCCAGTTCCTAGGGGAGGACGGCAGGGGACTCCATCGACTACGTGGCGTCGAGCTCTTCAAGCAATTACACGTGCAGTTGCTGTGACGTCATCGGAGGGCAGCGGGAATTTACGG
>NC_091587.1:14404454-14406954 GCF_042767895.1 Penaeus vannamei | reverse complement strand
TCACTTCGTCAATTGGAAGTCGAAAGAACTCAATCAAATACAAATATAAAAGCATGACGTTTCTATAGTGATATTATTTTCATTATCATTATTATCATCGTTAACTTCATCATTATCATCATCATCTTAATGCTATTACTGTCATTATAATTATCTTATTACTTTCAATACCATCATAATTACCATTTTGGAGAAAGTACGCACAAGTTCAGCGAAAACCTTTGGAAATGAAAGAGAGAAAGGATGGATAACTGAAAAAAACTACGCTTACCCAAAACAATAATTCAGAAATAAAAACATCTATATTCACAAATAAACAAAAACAAAAACAACGATTCACAAATAAACAAAACCAACGACGCAACGGCAAAAACACGGCCTCGCACTCCCGTACCCACAGCACGAGTCTCCCCAGCGAGGTTAAACGAGGTTAAACTGACCCAACTTCCGCACGCGTGACCCAGGCGACACGGAAGGGTGACACGGGCGGCGAAGAATTTAAAGAGGGGGGATACCCTAGTTTGCCGGATTTGAGGTATTCAATTTGTTTTGCCGGATTCGAGGTAGATATATGTGCTATGCCGGATTTCGAGTTGGAAACATTGACATAGCTTACCGGATTTGCAGTGGAATCAAAATATCTTGCCGGATTTTAAAAGTTTGTTATCATATGTAGCCGAATTTCAGGTAGAAACGTTTAAACACTTCGAATTTACGGTAAAAAAGGTCCAAATACCTCATCAGTCTGAGGCAAAAATATTCACGTACCGATGAATTAACTGGCCCACGACCTATGCTTCGGAATATTCCTCCTCTGAAAAAATACACCACACCATGAAAACAGGTTTGGCGCAATCTATACATTTTCACCAACGTAACGTAAAATCAAATAAATTAACAAAGAAAAATCTAATAAAATAATCCATCCCCTCTCAAAAGCATTCAACAGGAGAGAATTTAACACTGAACGCCCCCTAACCACAACAAGACCCCGAGCCGCCAGGACCACGTTGCACCTGTTGCACGCCCGCCACCAGATAGGCCTACTTTACGCGTTGCTGCGCCGACCCTGGTTCGGTGTCAGAACACGTTTTCGGTATGCGTTTTAGTTTTCAAGTTTTGAACATATGAAAACGTGTGTGTGTGTGTGTGTGTGTGTGTGTGTGTGTGTGTGTGTGTGTGTGTGTGTGTGTGTGTGTGTGTGTGTGTGTGTGTGTGTGTGTGTGTGTGTGTGTTTTTACATGTACGTGTGTGTGTGTTTACATGTACGTGTGTGCGTGCGAATACGTTGTGAATCATTTTTAACCTGTCGCAAGTTACCACAGATTGCCACAACGAACAAATGAGCAAAGAACAGACGAACTCTCGTCCCTGCGACCCGCACCTCGCGCACGTGAAACTACGAAAGGTTCAGGGCGACTTTCGCTGCAAAAATCCAGCAGAGACAACGACCGGGTCTCTCTCTCTCTCTTTCTCTGTCTCTCTCATTTTCTCTTTTTCTCTTTCTCTCTGTCTCTCTCTCTCACTAACACAATTACGCACATTCTCACACTCTCTCACTAACCCACTAACACACAAACTCACACTCTCACTCACCCACTTGCTATTTAACCCCCTCACTCACTCACTCACTCACTCACTCACTCACTCACTCCATCTTATCCTGACAGCCCGACGGACCGACCGCAAAGTCCCGCGTCGATGACCGCTAATGATCCGCTCCGCATCACCTTTCTAAGAGCACGAGAGAAAGGACGGGCGAGGTGGGGGGGGACCGGCAACCATGTGAAAGTCTCACTCCTCTTCCTCCTCTCCCTCTCGTTATCTTTTCGTTGTTATCATTATCAATACTATCTTTGTTGTTGCTACTACTATTGTTATCACCGTTGTTATTTTTATTATGATGATAATCAGCATAATTATTACAGTTATCATATTTCATCATTATAATCATCATCATAAGCCCCCATACACAAATGGATACAAACATTTACATGCGTCTACACATGCATAGGTACACACACATAAAATCGAAAATACTTGCATACACACAAGTAAGCACATACTTACCATAATCACTATTACATATCCCTATACACACGTAATACATACATGCATACATACAACCTCAAAACGCGTATTGCAAAAAAAAAAAATCATCATAGAAAAATATTCATTCAATTAAAAAATCAAGTACAAGGTATTACAGCCATGAACTTGCACGGACATATAAACATTGCCTAAGTGGGGAGGGAGAGAGAGAGGGAGGGGAGAGGAAACGAAGAAGAGAGGAAGCGGGAGAGTGGAAGAGAAGAAGAAAGGAAGCAGGAGAGTGGAAGAGAGGGAGAGAGAGGAGAGGGAGGGAGAGGGAGAGGGAGAGGGAGAGGGGAGAGGGGAGAGGGAGAGAGGGGGAGAGAGAGAGAGAGAGAGAGGGAGAGAGAGAGGGAGAGAGAGAGTTAGAGAGAGAGAGCGAGAGAGAGAGAGAGAGAGAGAGAGAGAG
>NC_091587.1:14396954-14399454 GCF_042767895.1 Penaeus vannamei | reverse complement strand
CTCTGTTTTTCTTTCGTTTTTCTTCTTTCTCGCTGTCGTTCTCCATGCCCCTTTCGCTTCCACCCTTGCTCTTCCTCTCCCTCTATCCCTGCGTCTATCTCTCCCTCCACCTCTTCTCCCTTTCCCTCACCTTCCCCTTACCTCCTTTTATCCTTATCCTTCTCCCTTTCCTTCACCTTCCCCATACCTCCTATTATCCTTAATTGTTCCTTTTCTTCTCATCCTCCCTATCCTTATCCTTTCACCTTCCCTTATCGTTACCCTTCTCCCCTTCCTTCTCACTCCCATCCTCTCGCTCTTCCTCCGATTCCCGTTTAACTTTCGCGCTTCTATGCCTTGCCCTTTAACCCTGAGGCGACTTTCACCCTGTCCTTATACCTTCCATGGTGCCATCTTCACCATGACGCCACTCCCATGTCTATCCTTCTACTCTCACTACCCTATTCGCAATACCCTAATCCTCGCCCTTGGCCTCCCCTACCCCTCTCCTATTCCCGAATTCCCAATTCACTAATCCCCGCCCCCTTACCCCAGTCCCCCCATACTCCCCCCTATTCCCATTCCTGAGCCTCATCCCAACCTTTCCTGCTTCCCTTTCGCTTCAAGAGCACGGAGGCGACGCACATGGATGGAATAAGGAATGAAAACGAATGGAAAGAGAGTGAGAGAGATGAGGGAGGAATAAAAAAAGAGAGAAATGGAGAGGATAAGAAAGGGAAAGGAAGGGGGGACAGAAAGGATGAGAGAGAGAGAGAGAGAGAGAGAGAGAAAGTCCTTCCTTCTTAGGCCTACAAGCTCATTAGAAATTCTACACGCTCTAAGCTAGGATTTCGCGCGAAACAGCCTATTAAAAAGATAGAAAAAAACAGGCTTTAATCATAGCACCCTTCCCCCCTCTCCCTCCCCCTCTAATCCTCCCTCCTTTCTACCCTTCCCCTTCGCAACTTTTTCCCTTTCCCTCCGCCTTCTCCCACCCCTTTCCCCCCCTACTTCCTCTTTCCAGTAGAATTCTTTCCTTTTCTTTCATCTCCCTTTCCCTTCCTTCCTTCACCCTTCCTCCTTCCCTTTTGCCGCTCTTTTTCTTCCGTCTCCCTTACCATGCCCATCTTTTCCCTCCCTCTCCCTCGTCTTCCCTCCCTCGCATACTTTCTCCTCTCCTTCTTCCCCTACATCTCCTTCACCCCTACCTTCTCCCTCCCACTCTCCCCACTCCCCCTTCCCTATCCTCTCCGTCCTTCTCTCCCCCTCCCTATCCCTTCCCTCCCACTCCCCGTTCCCTATCTCCCTCCTTCTCTCCCCTTCCCTATTCTCTCCCTCCCCATCTCCCTCCCACTCCCCCTTCTCTCCCCCTTCCCTATCCTCTCCCTCCCACTCCCTCCCTTCCCTATCCTCTCCTCCCACTCCCTCCCTTCCTATCCCTCCCACTCCCCCTTCCCTATCCTCTCCCTCCTTCTCTCTCCCCCTTCCCTATTCTCCCTCCCCATCTCCCTCCCACTCCCTTCTCCCTTCCCTATCCTCTCCCTCCCACTCCCTCCCTTCCCTATCCTCTCCCTCCCACTCCCCTTCCCTATCCTCTCCCACTCCCCCGACCTATCCTCTCCTTCCCTTTCCCCTCCCTATCCTTCCTCCCCTCCCCCCTCTCAATCCTCTCCCTCCCCCTTCCCCCCTCCCTATCCTCGTCCTCGCCCCTCACCCCCCCCCCCCCCAATAGATCTATGGGCCTCCACCGCATAATCAAACTTCGGTCGGAACTTTCAGAACTTTCACTCTTGTCCTGGCGGGAGAGGGAGAGCGAGAAAGGAGAGGATAATAAAAAGGAGGTAAAAGGGAAAGTGCTTGCGACAGTTTCAATAGAGGAGGGAAATTGCTTCGATGGAAAGGTTGTCAGAAAAATTATTCCCCTTTCTCTTTAATATATACAACGATTTTAATAGTCCAAATATTCAGTACTGATTCTTTTTTCTTTTTCTTCTCTGTCAGGTCCGTCTGCCTTTCTCTTGGTCTGTCTGTCTTTCTTTTTGCCTGTTTATGTAAATCTGTCCATCTTTCTGTTTGCCTTTCTGTGTATATCTGTCTGTCTGTCTGTTTTATCCGTCTGTCTGTCTTATCTGTCTGTCTGTCTGTTTTATCTGTCTGTCTGTCTGTTTTATCCGTCTGTCTATCTACAGGTAGGTATGCATACATGTATAAATATGTATGCTTATGAGTGTGTGGGGGTATATATATTTACTAAATATGCATAAGTACATGCATATGTAAATGTATATGGACATATATCTTTGTATATGATACGCTGTATGTATATATGTATGGATGTATACTGGCTGACGGATAAACAGACAGACAGACAAACAGACAAATATAAATGTAATCTTCGATATAGATACACTCCATATGAACAAATATAAATGTAAATGATATAGATACATTACATATAAACAAATATAAATGTAAACTTCGATATAGATACATTCCATAAAACAAATATAGATGCAAACTT
>NC_091587.1:14364454-14366954 GCF_042767895.1 Penaeus vannamei | reverse complement strand
CCACGAGGCCGTCGTTAAACCACAGGAGGACGAAGTGAATGAGAATGGCCTTGGCGAGACCACCTCCTCCAGGGATGATGAGATCCTCAGTCTCCACTATGTCACCGAATCTGAAATATCCTATGAGGAAACGGACACTCCTGCAGTTCTCAGTGAAGAAGATGCTGTCCTCGTGCCCACTGAGGAGCCTCTGCCACCCACTCCTTCCAGGAGTGACATCCCCATCGCTGAGGAAGCAGCACTCGAGATTCAGCCCTCAACTGAGACCTTGGCTTTCAAACCAAGCCCAACTTTCCCATCCATCCTGAAAGTCTATGAGGAGCCTGAAGAAGTTATCATTGTCGAGGAACCAAGGCAGCCTGAAGCTTCTGCACCTAAGGACAGGTCTAAGCCACAGCTGCCTCCTCAAGCTGCCTATTACATTCCAGATATAACTATTCCTTCCACAACGGAAGCACCTGTCACAGTCAAGCTTCAAGACATAACTACCAAAACAAGCAAGGCTCCTGTTCTTCCTGAAGTTAATATTCCATCTTTCGTTCTGGAACCTGAAATTCTCCCTGAAGTAAGCACCAAAGAAGTCCCGGAACCAAGCCTTCCTGCCAGCTTAGAACCTAGCAAGGAGGAACAGAATGAAGCACATTCTGCCAATTTCGCAGTCTTCCATCAGGGCGAGGACGAGCTTCCATATTACCCAGATCAAGGCCCAGCTGAGGAGCCATCTTTCTCCATCGAGGATCTTTACCAGCCTGCTGGAGTTCTAGTGTCACAAGAGGAAGCCGTCCCAGTGTCACACTACCAGGAGTCCTCACACTTATTCCATGAGCAACTTCCACCACACTATGCCTCCTCAAAGCCCGCCCCACGGCCTATTGCATATGGTGGCCCTGTCTCACAGATGGCCAACCGACGCCATGACGATGAGGATGTAGTTCTGTTCAGCTCTAACCCACAGGAGCTGCTTGACAAGGGCTTCCTCCCCAGGCCGGTTCACTTTGTCAGCACGCCTGAGGAAGCCAACATTTGGATGAAGGAGCAATATGAGCAAAGTCCCGAAGCAGAGAAGATGGTAGAGGAGGAAGAGGAGGTTCTTATAGTGCCAACCAACACCAATGATGACTTGCTTCAAGTTCCTGTTGGTGAGAGTAAGCAGTCAGCAGGAACACCAAACTTCCACTTTAAGAAGTTGCCTTTTAAGTTCCATGCCAATGAGTGGTATCATGTGGCATTCACATGGAACAACCATGACCACCAGACAGGCATTTATGTCAACGGGGAGCTTGTGGGAACCCTGACTGGCATCCTGCCCAGCCAGAGTGCCTTCCTTGGAGGTGGCCTCACTATCCTGGGCCAGACTTTGCTCCCTGATTTGACTGACTTTGACCACACTTCACAGTTCTCTGGGGAAATGAGCGAGGTAAACATGTGGCCACAGACGCTCACCTCAGAGGCAGTGCGTGACTTGTACCAGTGCAAAACACAACTGCCAGTGTCCCCTGCACTCAGCTGGCACCAACTCTCAATGAGATTTTACAGCAGCATCCACATCCAAGACTCGAATTCTTTGTGTGGGGCATGAAGAGCAGAAAAATATACAAAAATTGCTATTCAAAACAAATTCATACATCAATGGTGAACTATTCACATATTTCCCTAAAAAATAGCACTAATATTGCCCTGAACATTGACCCTGAAGATGACAAAATTATCCGCTGATTTATCCTTTCTTCATGGCTAATAAAAATTACGACATTGTAGCAGATATGGTGGCAAAGACAAAGGCACACTGAGGGACATCTGAACCCCCCATCCTCCCACAGAAAAGATTTCTGCTTGGATGCTCTATCCTTCTATCTGCCCTATCCTCCCTCCTCCCATGGAAGGTCCTCTGTCATCCTCCCATACAGGAAATTGCTCCCTATCCCTCCTCTCATCCTCCCACAGGATCTGTCCTCCCACCCTTCATGCCCTCATCCACTCCCACCTGCCTTCCAGGGTCGCCCAAGTACTAAACCGCCACCTGTGTGAGGACACCTTCCTGAGTTACCTACTGGATGATGTCTTTCAAATCCTGAGCTACATACAGTGTCAGAAAATTGTGCTATAGACAGTATTATCATACCCCATCTAAACATTATTCTAGACTTTATTATAATACAACGTGCAGGTCGCGTTGCTGTGTGAACCACGCCTGTGTATCTCAGTGGCTTGGAACTTTTTGTGATAGTGACCT
Organism: Penaeus vannamei; assembly: GCF_042767895.1. NCBI lineage: Eukaryota > Metazoa > Arthropoda > Malacostraca > Decapoda > Penaeidae > Penaeus > Penaeus vannamei. The sequence goes on along the minus strand of NC_091587.1, from coordinate 14,364,721 downwards.
CGGAGTATTCTCAAGTAAAAGAAAAAAAAGGACAGAAAAAAATGGTGGCGTTGCGTTTGGGAAGAAAAGAAGGGTAATGGCGTAACTGGAAAACATAGGCCTGGGATTTTTTTTTTTTTTTTTGTTAATGTGCTAATTGAACTGTTTATTTGTTGCCTTGTTAGTAAATATTTATAGATGCTGTCTTCACTCACTGTCCATTGTTGCTACATGTATAGTGTTACAGCACACCAATCATCTCTTTTTGTGTTTACTTGTGTCTTTGTA
>NC_091587.1:14326954-14329454 GCF_042767895.1 Penaeus vannamei | reverse complement strand
TGATCGATGATGATGATGATCGATGATGATGATGATGATGATGATGATGATCGATGATGATGATGATCGATGATGATGATGATCGATGATGATGATGATCAATGATGATGATGATCGATGATGATGATGATGATGATGATGATCGATGATGATGATGATGATGATCGATGATGATGATGATGATGATCGATGATGATGATGATCGATGATGATGATGATGATGATCGATGATGATGATGATCGATGATGATGATGATCGATGATGATGATGATCGATGATGATGATGATCGATGATGATGATGATCGATGATGATGATGATCGATGATGATGATGATCGATGATGATGATAATCGATGATGATGATCATCGATGATGATGATCGATGATGATGCTCGATGATGATGATGATAATGATGATGATGATCGATGATGATCATGATGATGATGATCATGATGATGATCGATAATGATAATCGATGATGATGATTGATGATGATGATGATGATGATCGATGATGATGATGATCGATGATGATGATGATCGATGATGATGATGATCGATGATGATGATGATCGATGATGATGATGATCGATGATGATGATGATCGATGATGATGATGATCGATGATGATGATGATCGATGATGATGATGATGATGATGATCGATGATGATGATGATGATCGATGATGATGATGATGATGATGATCGATGATGATGATGATGATGATGATGATCGATGATGATGATGATCGATGATGATGATGATCGATGATGATGATGATCGATGACGATGATGATCGATGACGATGATGATCGATGATGATGATCGATGATGATGATCGATGATGATGATCGATGATGATGATCGATGATGATGATCGATGATGATGATCGATGATGATGATCGATGATGATGATCGATGATGATGATCGATGATGATGATCGATGATGATCATGATGATGATCAATGATGATAATGATGATCATGATGATGATCATGATGATGATCATGATGATGATCATGATGATGATCGAGATGATGATCATGATGATGATCGATGATGATCGATGATGATAATCGATGATGATGATTGGTGATGATGATGATCGATGACGATGATGATCAGTGATGATGATAATTGATGATGATGATGGTGATGATGATCGATGATAATGATCAATGATGATGATGATCGTTGATGATTATGATCGATGATGATGATCATCATCCCAATTATCCTTTCATCATCATTATTATCATCATCATCATCACTATTATTATTATTATTATCAATATCTTCATTAATATCATTCTCATTATCATCACCATCATTACCATTATCATCACCACTATCAATATCATTATCGATACCATTATTGATGCCATTATCATTATGATTACCATAATAATCATCATCATTATAATTATTATCAACATTATCATCCCCTACCATCATCATCCTCATCTTCATCACCATCATCGTCTTCATCAGTATCATTATCATTATAATCATTATCATCATTATTATCATCATGATCATTATCATTACTTTCAATCTTACTACTATCATTAGTATTGCTACAATTATTATTACTATCATTATCATTAGTATTATTATCATTACTATCATTATTATTACTATCATCTTTACTATCATTATCATTAAAATAATTTTCACTATTTCTTATATTCTTCATCATCATTATCATTATTATTATTATCATTATCATTATCAATAGAATAAAAATATGATAATAGAAATAAATATTCACAAAAAAAAGTATTATCTGAACCTGCGTAAAAAACAACACCTCAACAACTAACCTGTTTATAGAATGGATAATCACTAATCATATACCATATGGTAATGCCATGACCCAAACCATTGTTTCTCAAATTGCTGTCCTCTAAAAATTCGCACGACCCAGCGACTATCAACAATGGCCTGCAAAAAACCACAACAATATTAGTACAAGTAGTATACCATCATATCTTCTGATGACAAAAACTCAAGTGATGTATTATGTAAAGGCAGAAAAAGAAGTGTTCAACAAAAAATGTTAAGAGTAAATAGAATCTTGTATCAGTTATGAAATCTTTGCCTTTCAACACCCACTGCTAAGTCATTTGACAGGTATCTTAAAATACATATATTTTTACATACAAACTGTGAAATCTTACCCTCTGTCAGTTACAGCCGTAATACCATTGGGATACACTTTGCTGAGGGATGAAACATGGCTCTCTTGGTAGCCTTCGGTGGGGGACACATAATAACTCCTGATGTTGCCTTGATAGTCTACAAGTATCAGTTCAGAGGCCCTGTGTAAATACAGAGTAATTACAGTATCTACATAAGCCACTTATGCTACTGGCAATAAAAGCAAAACTTCTTCCTAATCCTCTACAACAGCAGTAAAACCAGTTGCTCAGGACACAAGATGTAATATAACATTCCCCATGAATAGAAATCTAATGTGTACTAATCGCTTGCAA
>NC_091587.1:14274678-14282178 GCF_042767895.1 Penaeus vannamei | reverse complement strand
AACTTTCATACATAGCAAGTTTTATGCTTACTGTGACATCTTGTCAACTTAATTACACGATGAAGATTTGATATGAACTGATGCAGTTCTAAAAATAAAATTGCAACAAGACAATAAAGAAAACTTGTAAAGCATATAATTTCACCCCAAGGTAATTATTTGTTCCAGTCATATTTCTTTTATTAATAGATCTTCACTTTAGAAACTTCTAAAATTTCATTTCCTTTTCCCCCCATAAAAAAGATAACTGCCTGACATATCTTTGCTCAAACATACAACAAACAATATTAACAATATATTATCACCAACAAACTCAGGACACCTACCTGAGGCATAGTTGCAGGCTGTAACTTGCAGAGCTCAATCAAGAGTGAGCCATAGCAGATCTCAATGTATCTTGGTCCAGGCAGGTGGAAGAGTTCAGCTAAGACCACTTCAACAATCATGTATTCAAGAGGGATCTTGTGTTTCAGGGGAAAATCAAGCAAGAATGCCGCACTGTAAAGGAAAAAGTAATCTTGTGTTTTTTTTTTTAAACAACCCAGAAAAGTATAAAGTGTTGGCTAGTTGCAAAGCAAAAAGACAAAATTTCAGACAGCAGCAATAGCAATAGCTGGTAGGTAAAAAGATAAGGCCAAAAGCAGGATAGGATGGATATAGGCTGTAAGAGAAAAAGAGTGACAGAATAATTAATGTGACTGACTCAAAATAACCAACACTAAGAAATAACCTCATATCCACATTTCCCATCTCATTTTCTATTACTTCCTTTTGCAAAGATACAAACCACTGCTTCCTCTCTAGGTGATAGTCCTTGACGATATTGTGAAGGTGCTCCTCAATAAGGTATCGCTCGATAGAATGAGCACCTGGCAGAACAGGACCCTCTGGACAATCAGTGTAGTCAAAAAGCCTGAAAAATCAGTATTTGGCATCAGTTACACTCTATAAAGATGTTTATCTAAGCTTCTATTGATATTTCTACAAAAATCCAGCAAGGTTAAATATTCCCAGTAATCTAAAACACATGAACTACCACACACAAGGAATTTTTATGAATTTTGCTTCCATAGCATGTAAACAGAAGAAGTAAACAGACAAAAAACATAAAACAGATGGTGTTATACATCTGTTTATTGTTGGGTAATACATACAAAAAAGAAAATAATTCAATCAATTATCCAAATAAACTAAAAATAAATAAGAATACTTTCCCCAGGATCATTATGACGAAGCTCACCAACCCCACTAAAGAGCACCCAAATAAAAGTACACAGAATACAATGCAATCCAATAAAACATTAATATAAACTACACACAAAAAAGTAATTTTCCAAGGAATATCATAAAAAAGCATATCATCATAATTAAAGAACACAAAGCTAAAGGAATGTATTGCATATAACCAACAGACAACACACTCCACACTCTACAACAGTACAAAGTCCAAAGGAGTCTCATCTCATTGTTGCCCTCATACCTAAACACAACCCATGGGAAGGGGTAGGTGTTGTCTGTGTGATGTGGTGGGAGGGTCAGGGGTGGGATGTTGTGCTGCAGCGCCTCACACAGAATGGAGTCAAATGCCACATAGGGTCTTGCGATATGCTTTTCCTGCCACATGTCTGATCGCAGTTTGCAGATCTGAAAATTGGTGCCTCTTGAACATGCATTTATGGTTACAGAAGTAATGTTATTGGTAAAATTAAATTTTTTAACTAATGAATTTCTACTTCTCAGTGCTTCTCACAAAAACACATTTGTATATGTAACTGTTTATATAAAGTAAATGAAAGAACAATAAAAAGGATGAAAATGAAACTCCAGAGAAGAAAAGAAAAGAAAAAAAAAGAAAAAGAAAGAAAAAAAATTATATGTGGTGATAAAAACATCAGATCCCAGAAATTTTGGCAATTTATAATTGATTCTGAAGCAAATTTAGTAAAAGTGGAAAACCTTAACATTGACTGATATCAAACTCCACAGATAATGTATACACAAAAATGACAAACCCATCAAAATTATAAAATAGGTGCCATCACATATTAATGATTACAATAATAATGATGATGATAATAATAATAATATTAAAAAAATAAAAAAAAAATGATTTCTAAAAACTGTACACACCTAAAAATTTAGGCTAACTTTCTCATTAACTAAAAATGGACATACATATAAAACTGAATTGGATAAAAGCAAATAATTGTAATAGATAATTAAAATCTGCCACTATCCCATACCTGAGCCCAAAGACAATCCAAATACTCCTCTTGTGGATGTGGACGGTCAGACCTCCACACCCTTAGTCCTGGTACATGCTTGCGGCTACGCTTCCTTACGTAAATCTCAATGTGCTTCAGCAAGCGTTCAAGGTCCTGTTCCTTCTTTTCATATAGTTCACGCCCGACCCAGGGAAGGCAGCTCAGTACAGCATATACATATGTGTCACTACGAACTGTGGACAAAGATTTTTTTCCACTCAGGTCATTGCTGTCCTATAAACACACAGATTAATACTTACATTCTACTATATCTCAGATAGTTCAGTTACATCAAATTACACTTTGTAAAATTATGTCAAACCATATAACATTACCATTTTACTGTATATCAAAACAGTAAAAAATGAGGAATTCCAGGAGTCAATTTCCACACTACAGAAAGAACCATAGAAAAATTACCTTGGGGTGAGTTGTCATCTCTTGCTGTGTCTAAAAAGGTGTGGAGGAGCTGCAGCAGTGAGTTGGTAGAGATCACATGACAGTTTACCAGATCAGCAAAGAACCTGAGTACATAGCGTGCTGTCTTCCACATACAAGCTTTAAGTGCTTCCTTCAGCTTCCGTGCCATCATGTCAACAAACTGCAGTAGAGAGTTATATCATCAAATTGTTTGAAGTGTACTGGTGGTTCCATCCAACTATCAAGAATTAACTGATTTTAGTGTATTAAAATATCCACAAGGAATCATAAGGTCATTTCAAAGTAAAAGCACATTAGTAACCATAAATGCCTTATCATAGATATATCTAAAAATATAAGCTCACTGTCAATAAATATCATCAGTGACGATAACTACCTCTCCGCCAAAGTTGTAGTTTTTTGCATTCAGAAGTCCAACCAGAGTTGTGTAGATGGTGGTCTTTTCTGGCATCTTTACAGCACAGTCACTCAGGATCTTCAGAATCTTGCTCTTGTAATTGTTAATGTCTGCCTCCAGAACACTTGCTAGACCCTCGAGATTGCTTTCCAAGGATGAAGTACTCTGCAGAACATTTGTGTTTATTAAGACATTCTTTGTTAAATATTTCTAATATCAATTAATGACATAACTGCCTTATGTAAATATTGTAAAACTCTATTCAGTCTAAACATTACTTTTAACCTATTCAGGCAGGACAGTGTCCCATCACATCATGACAGACCATGATACAATCAAATCCAACATGTGTACAGTCAGTGAGGAGAAAAAGACCCTCAAAAGTAGTCTTATTTTTTAAAGAATCAATTATGCCAAATCCAAGGGCAGTGAGTGGAGTAATTTTACTGTTCCTGCCCTTTCTCATCTTTCCTTTGAGCAGCTGACTCTATGCACATCTCATCACATGGTTCAGTATGGTGCCAGGGACACCTGTCATGAACAGGGTAAAAACTATCTTTTGAGAGAGATTTACATAGGAGAAATTCTTATAATTCTCCTATATGTACCACTAAAAATAATAGGTATATCAACTTCCAAAAGAAAATAAGTTTATTTCATACAAAGACTATGACAAACACAATCTACAATTGCCATTAAATTTGTCATATGTGACTGCATTTCATAACAACTCTGTAGCTCCACTTATAACTGACTTTTTTCAACTGTCAGGGCTTCATTAGAGATAAAAATCAATGACCTAATTAACTGTTTCACGTTTATCCACTGGGAATAACCTTTTTAATGCTATACAATGCGCTTACATAAAGAATCTATTCCCTTTTTCCTTGACTCTCTAATATGATGATTCTATGGTATCAGAATGGCAAACAGCTTCCCAATATAAGACCGAAAATTATGTGGAAATCTCACTGACATTCAACAATGAATTTCTGAATTTCAATCTAATGTAGGTCAGTATGAACTATATCATTATGAAATGTTGATCTATATTACATACCTATACCCACAAAGTTACATACAAATACCCACCTTCTCTCCCACACGAAGAATTAGAGATTCTAGTCGGTCTTCAATTTCTACCGCATCTGCCCTCCGTCTTTTCCGGTCGCGACCGGAGTCTGCTGTAAGAGGCAATAGAAAAAAAGTGTAAAAAGTAAAAAATAAATCTTAAGACATCTTTCCAGATAATTAATAAAAAACGAAAGAAACACCTACATATACATACCTTGCAAATTTGATTAAAATACGATATATCGCTGACTGATTTAGGTAAGGGGATGTTTATAAGGATGTAAAAATGGCCAAAGAAACATTTTATGCAATATATTTCTTTGATAATTCTAATGTGCCTAATTTCCTACTGAAAATAAAATATTCTTTGTGAAATATAGGTATCCTGCTGATATCACTGTGGCCAATATTTGACAGCAACAGTCCATATGACATCGCTAAGTAGCACAACATATGATATATTGTTAGCTATAGTTTCCAATATCTGCATTAATGGCAGCTTGACAAAATTATTTAATGACAAAGGTTCTGAAACAAATCTTTTACAGATGCAAGGCTAGTTTTAATGGACTTCTTGGTTATTTGGAAGATATAAAGATTTAATATCATTTTCACACAGGTGGTACAAGGCAAACTGCTTGTAATAGACAGAAAGACCAAAATAAGGGTCAAATTTTGGTGACAAGTGGGACTTCCTTGATAATATTCATATCATCAGATTCATTCGCATGTGATGAGAAAAAATCTGAGGATTATTTCAGTTGCAGACACAACCAATTGATATGATAGTCTCATAAGTAGGGGAGGGCGTGAAGTACACCTGGGAAATAGAATGCATACTGAACAAAAATCAGTAAAATCACCTCAAAAAATAATAAAATTAACTTCTAAGGCTGCGTCCACCATCACTGAAAGTGTAAAGGCCTGCGTACCAAATTTTGAAAAATTCTATTGGCATCCAAACAATCTTTCAGTAAAATCTACAGGCATTCACACCATCAAAAGCCCTTAGTCCCTTGACCCCTGTGGGATTTATATAATAAATCCCACTATATATTCCTTTGCCAGGGGGCTCTAACCTCCGGGCCCTTATCTTTTTTAAAAAATACACCAGAACCACCTAACTACCTATTCAGGTGCCTCCATCACCTGGACCACCAGGATAAACAACGCAAAACAGGATACAATTTTGCTTCATTAAACAGATTAATATATTTCTTTTACTTACTGACACCTTGTTGGGTTCATATATCAAAGTATGATGGTTATTAATTTATATTTCTTCTAAAAGCCATTATTTTGTTTTAAAAATGACCCTGAATCAACGAAACACTTCTTGGTAGTGCTTGTCAAAGACTCAAAACTCCTAATCACAGTAGTGCATGTGCAGAAGTTATTGTAAAGCACTTTGTTAATTAAAACACATTAAAGAAATAAAAGAATTTAAAAATTATGCATTACACACATAATTTTGGAAAAGCAGGCATTGAAAATTACAAAATTATTTCTTAAGAGTGACAATCATCATTGGGGAGCAAACACCAATGGTGGCGCAGAGCCACATCCACTCTTCGCTTCCATCTCTGAGGGTCGGTCAAGGCAAGCCACCAGGAAGGAACTCGGCCCATCTCGAACTGCTCACAACAGGTTTGATCAATCTACCCAAGCCACGACTTCCTACGTCGTCCCACAGGCCTCCCCCACCCAGGGTTGTCTCATACACAGAAAACCTGGTGGACAGGATCATCCTGTGGGAAGTGAGCCATGTGGCCATATAGCCTGCGTTGGCAATCACGGATTGTGCAGGTAACAGGTCCTGTGCCAGTCTCACAGTGCAACCCTTGGTTGGACAAGTGGTCCTGCCAATAATACCCCATGATCCGGTGCAAGGATCTATTACAAAAGGCATCAAGAGACTCCAAGGCACAGGATAATGTCTAGAATTCACTACTGTATAGCAAAACTGGCATTATCTGGGCCTTGAACATGCATAGCTTGGTCCTTCTGCATAGGTAACGGCATCTCCAAAAAATTCTTGTCATTAGAGTTCATGCCCCCTGCTGCCAGACCAATCTGTCTACTGACTTCCTGGTCTGACAGCCCTGAGATATGAACTACACTACCAAGGTAAGTAAAGCCCTCTATGACTTCAATGTCCTCGCTGCAAACATGTACCAACCAAGCAAGTTCTCCTAACAAGTCCTCAAAGTCTTGGATCTAGGTCTTGGTCCAGGAGATCTCTAAACCCAAGGGCTTCGCTTCATTACTAAATGCAACCACAGCCATCACTAGGGTTTCCAAAGACTCGGATAGAATAGCAACATTATCAGCAACATCAAGGTCAGTAACCTTGATATTGCCCAGAGTTGTGCCACACTGGCTTTGGACAGCAGCTCTGCCCAGTATCCAGTCCATGCAAGTGTTGGAAGATTACTTCAAAAATAATTACCAAAACTTTCACGGTATCACTTGTGAAGAAATGCAACTAAATTACTACAAGAACAAACTAATAATATATGTAGGACTGGCATAAAAACTAGTAGGAAAAAAAGGTAATTTCAAACAATATCTTTGCATAACAAATCAATGGATTCCTCTCATTCTCTAGCCAGTATGGAAATTACAACACTTTTCAATGAGATCTCAGGTATGCACGAAAAAAAATTAAAGTGTGCAGTGTGCAATGGTTACCAATTGTGCACTTCAAGAGCATACCTGATATTTTTCAGATAAAAAAATGCTTGAAGGTCCTACAATCTTATATAATTACTTTGATTGTTGACTCCTGTAAAGCACTCAGGTGTGCAACCAGGAACACAAACAAAAATCTTAGGTCTGCATCTGCTGTACTTTCCATATTGGCCCTATAGTACACATATATGAAGAAAGTCTGCAGCAGAACCACCCAAATCCCCACATTCTTAGCCCCGATAGTAGGGTAGAGCATGAAAGGTAACAGTGGAATTGCGGGGTAAAATATGAACAGTATACACAGAATCAGTGACTATATTTTCTAATACAAGGGGCTGTGCCTCCTGTGCTTCCCCATGAGAGCTGGAAACCCCCAACCCCTGCCCTGGAAAACAAAGAATTCTCCATGTATTCACAGCAGGTTAGGGTGTCAGACAGACTCAGCATTGTGCGCTCCCACGTGTCCGTAATATGCTCTCTCCTGCCATGAATACATGGAGGATTCTTTCTCTTCCATTGCAAGGGTTGGGGGCAGTAGCCCCCAAGGAGAGGGACCACAGGGGGGACAGCCCTCTGTATTACACAATAGAGTGACTAAATATGTGTACATTATTTATATTTTACCCCGTAACT
>NC_091587.1:14257178-14262178 GCF_042767895.1 Penaeus vannamei | reverse complement strand
CAGGGCAAAACATTTTTTATCAAAGATAAAAAGGTAATGGAAAAGGTTTACTGGAGAAGCAAAGACAAGATCTGCGCCCCCAGAGTCTACAGTTAGTAGGAGAATTAATAAATGGCAGAATCCCGTCCATACCCATTTGCCCGCTCCTGGAAAAGCAGATGTTGAGGCAGCATGCGGGTGTCAGGGAGTTGGCACCGTTTCGGACGACCATATCCGGGGAATCCTTTCTTCGATATGAAGCAGACGGAATGGTCATCCTCGCAGCCGATCAAGACCTTCGGTTCCTGGCGCGTGCACATAGGTTCGCCAACGGGACCTTCAGTGTGGTTCATGCTGAATATGTGCAGCTATATTGTCTCCGTGGATATAGGATTTTATATGACATATTACATGATATAATAATCTACCAATCGCACTGAAATTCACTTTACATGATGTAGTATACAATATCATTGTATACGATATAATAAATTATATAATATACAATATAATTCAGAAAATAGTGGCAGAAATTGACAACTAGTAATGCTAGATTTCAATACTGTGTTGTATGTTTCTTATGTCTCGAATGCACAACAACGAATATAAACAACGGCAAATAAAAGAATAACCATGCAGATGTGCTTAGTATGCAAATGCATGAAAATGAACATACGCGTAATACTTAGGGTGTTGGTGGATGAACAGTTGCGTCTGTACTGAGAGAACCTACACATAAAAACAGTCAACATATGCGCATGTATAAGATATAATCACATATGCGCTTCTGAGACTCAAGCTCATGCATAGACGAATATATATTCTGATGTAGTGAGCAGGCCGTATCTAGCTACACTTAAGCCCGGGCTAAACATGTTCAATCCTGTTAAAGTGGCCTACTAGTGGCGCCACGGCTAAATTACCGCTCCCCCCCCTCCTCCCCCATGATATGTCTAAGCCGGTAGGTGGACAGCACACGGCCCACAAACAGAGCAACGACCCTCATTCCCGGAGGCGGAAGGTCTGTAGTTTCCCAGCTGATTGGCATACCACAACGCGGGTCTTGCAGAGTGCAACTTTCAGACAGGGGAGCTATTTTACTGAAAGTGATAGCAAGCGTGTAGTACAGGATGACCCGCCCGTCATGACCCTGAAGCCCTTTCCACTAGTATAATTATACTTCACTTTTTCCTTTTTTTCCCCCTTATCTATCAGTGTGATAATTTTCTTTCTTTTCCATTTTATCACGTATTTCTTTGTTTAAAAAACATGTCCATCCTTCTTAAAAAACGAGTAAAAAATAAAACAATAAAAAAGTAAAAGAACTAAAACTAAGGATAAAAATGAAACTAAAAAGTTCAAAGGAAAACCTGAGATCCCGCAGTCTATATATTCTCAAAATGTACAATTCATATATCACATATCCGGGATCTTACAAAGAATGAAAATATACTTATCTCTCTCTCTTGCAGCACGAAAGCAACATCAAGGAAGCGTCCGGTGAAGCCGGGCGCCCCACGAACCACACTGCTTATCTTTACAAGCAGACAACCAAAGAGAGTGTTTGGCGACAAGACTTTAGCTTTTGTGTACACTTGCGTCTTGTAGCAAAATAGTTTTTATGATATAAATTAAAGTAAAATAGATTAAAATGAAAGTAAAACTTCTTTAACCTCTAAGAGATTAAAGAAAACTGAGGCTGTTAAAAGAAACTAACAAATATGGAAATATACAAAACAAATAAAAATGCTCCAGGTTGCTGCCCAAAACGTCCATAGATGGTGCTGAACTGGCAGTGTTGCGCTGCTAACAGGGTGGACTCGTCTAGTCTGGACTATCACCATAGTGGGATACTTCACGTCCACTACAGATCACCTGGTTACGGCAGCGATCAGATCGCTCCGGAGCAGAGAGTACCCAAGATCGGTTCAAGATAGGCCGCCCCACGTTGCACATATAACATAAGGGCCGCGAGAACTGAATCCGATTTACTAGCAATAATTGAAGAACTATTTCATTAAATGGGATATTACTGGACTCTGACGCTAGAAGACTAGGTAAAGAACTGAAAAAAACTAAATGATGGGCCCGTGCTCTATTGGAGAGGTAAACCCCAGGTAGCAAGCCCGAATGCCTTTCTTTATCATGAACCTGACTGGCTTCAACAATGCCCACCAGTATTTATTTACTACGGACAGTATATTGATCACACTTTTGTTCTGTTCAAACACTCCTCACACGTTAATTTTTTTAATTATATCAACTCTAAACACCCAGGTATTGAATCTATCTGTGAAACGCAACATAACAACCAACTACCCTTTCTAGACACCCATGTTACCAGAGATTGTGGACGTTTCCACAATAGTATTTGCCGTAAACCAACCTTTACTGGCCTCAGCCTTCACTCTGTCAGCAATATTCCATGCATTTACAAAATCAACAGCATAAAAACACTCATCACTAGAGCTTATAATCTGTCTTTTAATTGGTCCCCTTTCCATGATGAATTGAATTTTCTAAATATTTTTTTTTTTATTTTTATTTTTATTTTTTTGTAAGTAATGGGTACTTACTGCGTTTATTCGATAAAATAACAATGACCTTTCTGTGTAATAAATTCTCGAATCTGCCTGCTGTATCAACCGCAAAAAAGGATCATAAATATGTGAAACTACTATTTATGGAGAGATTAAGCTTTGAAGTCAAAAACCAATTAAAACGCTTCTGCAAAACAAATACCCTCAAATGAGATTTAGCAACTCTTAACACTATAACAAACTATATATATATATATATATATATATATATATATATATATATATATATATATATATATATATATATATTTTTTTTTTTTTTTTTTTTTTTTTTTTTTTTTTTTTTTTTTTTTTTTTTTTTGCTGCGAACGGTGTTTGCGCACCGGTGTAGATTTTTTTTTTTTTTTTTCAAGGGGAGACGGATGGACACATGCACACATGTGATGCTGTTACAGGAGACCATTTTTCAGCGCCCGTGAAGAGTGCCACTTAAATGAGTGTTGTGTTTAGTTATATCAACAGCAGAAAGACGGGCATTGCAAATGTTTGTGACAGCGCTGCCTGTGACTCTCGTGGTGACGGCGTGATGTATAAAGTTGAATAAAAGAAAATATAGTGGTGCCATCTTTCTCTCACCCATGCCACGCTGTTGCAAGGAGGATTTGCAACAATATATATATACAAGAATTCTCGCCACTGCTGCTGCATGCAATGACACACCTTGTGACATCACAGCTAATTCCCGGGCTAATTACTTGAAGTGGAGATGAGGGTCGTTTTTCAGATTGAATTTTTCTGTGAAAAAAACTTTCAAAATGCATTAATTTGATAAAAAGTTGATTCTAAACATGTTTCACTGAAAGTAAATAATATGAGCAAAGAAAAAATGCAAAATTATAAGTGGTTACTCTTTAAACCAGCCTATGAGATGCCACTTTATGTTCTAATGTCTATCTATTCACCTGTCATGTCAGGCATGTGGGGTCAACCTCACGATTTTTTACATCACCGCTTATTAGAGCATAAAAAACATAATTCCATACTGGACTAACACTGAACAGATCATCCTTCTCGGTCATAAGAGACGATTCACAAACATTCTTTCGCCAACACAAATTTCAATATTCTATCCTCCCACTCTTCCCGCCAAGATCTCATTATCACGGAATCTTTATTAGTTCGAAAGATGAAACTTGAGCAGAACAATACCAGCATTGCATCCACCTTGTTTATTAACTAGTCGCTTTTTGCGTACTGTTGGTTAGTTTTGATATCCTTGGCCATTTTTTCACTATTATTATATTCTAATATGTCGCTATTTTTCGTTCATGTGTTTTACAGATGTTTGTTTTGATCCATTCGTTTTATTGTAAATTTTGGGAACCAATCAATTTCTAAATTCTATTGTCTAATTGCCTTTTTGGTTTGGTTCATTACTACAGTACATATGATGGGAAATTAATCTATTTCCAAAGCGTCTGCTAATAAAAACAAGAAATTATTTACGGTGGCAATTCGGGTGTCGTGCGATGCACAACTTAATGAATGTTTACCGCCTACTCGATTCCTGTTGCGAGAGTTGCCGCTGGAAAAGATGTATGCTATGTCATCTTTTCCGTGTCGTGATACCCAAAGCGGTCTTGTGATCGGAGGCGAGACAGGCTGCTAGGCTCCACCCACTTCTGTAATGCAATGGGAATAGCCACAGTTGACGGCTAGCTTTTTACTGTACCGGTGATATTTTCGAACGGTACACGGTATTTCGGCATATAATATCTTAGATAGCTTTCGATATCTTATGCTGGGGGTGCGATGTTATAGATATCCATAGGTACGAATATGCATGATATTGAAAAAGATGGCATATCAACCAGTGCCATCTTTTCCAGCAGTTATTGCAAACGCGACATCTCTCACGCGACAAGAATCGAGTAGGTAGTAAACATTCATCGAGTTGCCAGATGCATTCCTTGTACTTCCGATATTTCATGCGTAATCGTACTTATATTGGATACCTCTAACACCGAACAACCCACTATAATATATCAAGAGCCATCCAGGATATTATATTTTAAAATATTCTGCACCAGTTGAAAAAATAACCAGTACAGTAAAACAGCTAGCCGCCATTCCCATACCTCACAGAAGTGGGTTGAGCTTAGCAGCCTGTCTCGTCTCCGATCACGAGACAGCTTTTGGTGTCGCGTCGCGTCTCGCGACACCCTAAATGCCTACGGAAAAGATGGCTATGGCATTAGTCTACCTCTTCGTACTAACTGTTCGACGCCTGGGTGGCAAACCCATAACGACATATGCATACACACCCACACACACACACACATATATGTATATAGATAGATAGATAGATAGATAAGATAAGATAGATACACATTCATACATACATGAACCATATTCATATTGACAAATGTAGAAAGGTATGAATGAGAATGAATATTTTCACAACACAGATGATATTTGACC
>NC_091587.1:14234678-14242178 GCF_042767895.1 Penaeus vannamei | reverse complement strand
TGGCTCCGGCAACGGAATCTCGGCACTACCCACATCCAAGTTAACTATTGGTGGGTCTGAGATGATCTGGCCACTTGCTAAGCGAACTGCTGTCACCTGTGAAGAGAGCTTGGAGTTCATCTTTCTCAGGGCTTGGTATGTAGGACGAAGGTCATTTACTAAGAAATAGCCTTCTACCTCCTCTGCAGGACGAAGGTCATTTACTAAGAAATAGCCTTCTACCTCCTCTGCAGGACTCCTAATAAACTGTTCTTTGTCCCTTCTTTACAGTGACCGAGTACTGCGCACCTGAGAACAGTGCAAATCCCGATCCCCTGTCAGACGAGCAGCACGACAAGCATCTGTGGCATCCAGTGTCTCCTGCAAGATGAAATATAGTCTTACTCTCGGGCATTCACCAATTGTTACTTGAGCTGCATCAAGTGTTTCATGCTTGGTGTCCCACAGAAGTACAGGGTCTGTCTGATTGTCGAGCGCTGTGAAACGTCCAGAGATTACCTTAGCAAACCCCCGGGTACACTCGCCCTCCCTCAGCATGTCCAAGTGAAACACCCTGGGTTGATCATTGGACCGCTGGGGAGTTTTTAAATGGACCCGGAGGGTAGCTACAACCAATCTATGGTTTGCACCACAGAACTCAGCCCTCCTATACACCCTGCAATTCTGGAGGATCCTCCAACGAGTGCTAACGAGTATGTGGTCGATATCCTTGGTAGCATTAGCCGCATCACTGTACCATGTCCAACGATTTGGGTTTGGGCGCTGGTACCAGGAGCCAGAAATTCTCAATTTCTGGGACCTTGCAAAGTCCTGGAAAAGGAGGCTGCCGGCATCAGCTCCCGAACCATGGGGACTGACAGACATCTCATAGCCAAAAAACGCATTGAAGTCACCCAGGACAATACGAATATCCCGCCGGGGACACCTGTCTGACACAGATGCTAGTTTGGCGTAGAACATCTCTTTCCCGTCAAGTTTACAAACATTGGTAGGAGCATACACAGCAATGAGACATGAAGCCAAATGCTAGCTTCAGTCTCAGTACCATTATACGCTCATCGACTGGATTAACCTCTACTACCAAGGGCTTGAGTCTGCTGGAGATGGCCATGGCTACTCCCTGGAGATGGTGACCGTTGCTGCGGCCTGACCAGTATTAAATGTAGCCACCAATACTGATCGTGCCGCTGCTAGGTCTTCTCACCTCCGAGAGAGCAGCCACCTCCACTCAGCCTCCCCAATTCCCTCGACAGCAGAGGCAGCTGATCAACCTGACACAAAGAATGGATGTTCCAAGCCCCCATCCTGCCTTCCCGCCTAAGGTTTGACTTTGGGCAGTCGCTCCTGGTGGATGCTATCTCTGCCACTCCCGCCAACACTGCTCCATAGAAAAGGGAGTGGCAGGCTGCGGGATCCATCATAGACCTGGGGTTCCCTAAAGCTTTCTCCCGGAAGCTTCATTCTCTGCCACTCCTGCCGACACTGCTCCATAGAAAAGGGAGTGGCAGGCTGCGGGATCCATCATAGACCTGGGGGTTCCCTAAAGCTTTCTCCCAGAAGCTTCATTCTGGGCCGGCGACTGCCAGAACATTGTGGGTCCAGCGGGACCCACAGCCTGCCTATCTTGCTGGGTGGGAGGAGCCTTCCAGGAGTTCATGCAAGCGTGGCAGAGGATGAGAAATTGCATTAGACTCCAGGGGGATTTCATTGAAGGAGAAAATTCTTAGTGTGAAGTTTGGGTTTGAAATCTGTGATATCAGTCCTGGAACTTTTCTGACACATCTCATATATTAATATAAATATATGTATGTGTGTGCGTGTAAATCATTGTAAAACTTTTTGAATTGATGCACATTTTTGGCACACACCATGGTATTTAGGAAATTGTTCCATGTTTCAATAAATATCTTCGGGAAACTGAACTTTTTGACCTTTTATTAACTTTTCTTACATTAATTTTTTTACTGTCTTCTCTTCTTTCTTGTGTTCAAATGTATAGTCATCTTTTCCTAACTTCACTCTTCCTGTATGTACTTGACCAGCATAATCATTAAAGCCATCTTATGAAGGCTGCAACCATATTCTTTACCAGACTTTTGTCTACACATATGAATACATTCTCCAAGTTGGCAATCAGTGCTAACATTTTATGGACCTTTTCATTGAACTGACCATTTGGGCGTAAGTTCTTGTTTACGATTATTCCAAGGTATTTTTTCCTATCTATTGTGTTTATTACTGCATTTCCTAACTTGTATTGGTATAGAGGTCTATTTTCCCTTTATCCAAACCTGACTACATGGTATTTATTGGTGTTGAATTCCATTTTCCAAGTACAACTACAAGTAAATAAGTTCTCAGTATCACTTTGGACGCATTGCCTTTTTTTTATTTTCAAGTCATATGGAACCATATTCAGATAAGTAACTGTGTGTATGTAAAGGTATGTAAAGCTCTCTTTAACTTTAGTCCTCGCCACAAGCACATAGTGACTGAACAGGTTCTCCTAACAGGCCCCTAAAATCTTGGATCTTGGACTTCATCCAGGAGACCTCTAGATCCAAGGGCTTCATCTCATTGCTGAATGCACCAAGAGTCACCACCAGTGATTTCAGAGACTCAGATAGCCTAACAATATCGTCAGCAGAGTCAAGGGTGGTTATCTTTGATATTGTCCTATATTGCTCAAGTAACAATAGTTCTGGCCATTAACCAGTCCATGCAAATGTTAGTGATGGTACAAATACACAGCCTTGATTCACTTCTTAATTAACATGAAAGATATGTTTCTGTTGAAGTTATGTTCCAAACTGGTTAAAAGCACCTATTGTATTTTGAATATATTCATTCTCATTCATACCTTTTCCACATTTGTCAACATGAATACAGTTTGCAGTACTTTCAATACCAGCATATAAGCTTCCTATAAGTCAAATAATGCATGCCTGGATTCCCGTAAGTCTCAGGATCTCCCTTTGTGATTTGTGATGTACTGAATCAAACACCTTAGAATCAATGTAGGCTGCAAGCAGCCCATGACCAAACTCATGACAGTCTCTGGTGCCCTAATAGGTGGTCATAAATGTCTCAAAAGAATATAAGAGAACCTTGCCTGAGCAGTGTGATACCACAGTAGTTACTGTAGTCCCATTGATCCCATTCCCCACGGACCTTTAGCAGGGTTAAGGAAATGGACCAGGCTTCTAGGTGGCTGCTGGGACAGTATGCAAGCCCCAAGCTTAAGGTTTATCACCATTCACTAGCACCCTTCAGCTTAGAGATCTTAACCTTAGTCAGGGTAGGAGTTCTTTAATGATGGGTGGATCTGGCACAGGAATTGCAACACCACTTGCAAGCCAACTAACTGCTGGAGGATTAACCATATACAGCTGCTCATTCAATGTTGTGTCTCCAAAATATTTCACACAGGAAAATTTTGGTTTGCTCCAAGTCAGACCTTCATAACAGAATAAAAGAAATATACTGAATAATAATAATCCAAACCTGGATATTTCATCAACATGAAGCTTATCAAGTATATATATATATTATCTAATTCTAAACAAAGATGTGTAATAAAAATATTCATCTCGAGTCACCCAAAGCCTTTATTGTGAATTTAACATGATTCATTTAATTAGAGTGCTACCAGTGTACCAATGAGAAAGTCTATTATATCATACATAGAAATGAAAAATATAATCCACAGGCATGTAATCAAATTCTCTGGAAGAAAAGAGCAACTGTCATGAATACATTCTATCTTATAAAAAGTGAATCATGCATATCTTTTAGGTATTTGCAAATAAAATTAATATAATATAATTCAACGACAACAAAAAAAACCCTGCTCATCAACTGCTCTTAAGCTTTACTCCTATAAAATTAATAATTACCAAATTACAAAAAATGTTTTTGTAGATAGAAGCTATCTGATATCATGATGCTAATCTCATTGTAAAAGCTAAGTAATTCTGAATTTTAAACATATAAAGCATCTATCCATTCTCCACTGTCTGGA
This sequence comes from Penaeus vannamei, assembly GCF_042767895.1. NCBI lineage: Eukaryota > Metazoa > Arthropoda > Malacostraca > Decapoda > Penaeidae > Penaeus > Penaeus vannamei. The sequence goes on along the minus strand of NC_091587.1, from coordinate 14,238,157 downwards.
GATTTTTTTTTACATGCTTATTTCTCAAAAACTGCTTTCTATATTAAACAGGGCATGCATTTCTATGTGAAGAGAAAGGGGTCATATACAAAAGAATGAACTAATATGAAATACATTGATCTCTAAACCTTTGAGAGGGGTATACTTTTAATTGGATATTATATTTGATATTACTATAATCTGATATTACATATTACCTATGCATTTCTCTATACAAGTTTAAATCATGACAAAGCCTAAGAAAAAGAATACATACAGAGTAGCACCTCTCTCTAACTTTTAAGGAAACTTGTTTAATTCCTTATTTCCAATTGCAAGAAGAAACACAGCATAAATAATACACAATACATCAAAATAAAACAAAGTTTGAGCTTAATAACAATAATTCTGTGGCAGAGTAACAAAGAAGGTGCAGTTATTCCTAATACATGTAGAAATGGAATTGTTTTGTGAGAATCCATACAGATTCAAAGCCATTTTTTATAAGTCTTGAGCACGGAAGAAATAGACTGAAGTGCTTTGGGAACTGAGCTTTGCATAACAGTTAAACTGGCAGCTTCTTTGTAGAAACCCGCAGTCTCTAGCTGCTCGACTGCTTTTCTCAGTTGTGTCTTGTCCCCAGTCTCACTCTGCAAGATAAAGCAATACATGGTGGTAAAATTAACTTTTGCACCTTTTTTCATAAGAAGTAAAAGAATGAGAGCAAGGGAGAGACAGATTATGAAAATAGATACAGAAATATGGTTATTTACACAAATCAGTAATAGCAAAAAAAAAAAAAAAAAAAAAAAAAAAAAAAAAAATGAGCCAGCAATAAAGAACATAAAAGCAACAATCCTCATAACATACCAGGTAAGTCACTAGGGGACCATACAAAGGTGTAAGAACCACTTGAGCAACCAAGCCTCGTGGAATCAACCTTGCTAACAAATCATTGTCATAGTCACGGCTCTCTGTCACCTGGAAAGTTAATAAACATAATCAGTAAGAGCATAACATGCACAAAGCAAAACATTAGTCAAGTGACTGGAAGATTTAAAGAAGACACTGGTAAATCAACATTGACTCACATCCAAATCTTTCTCCAAAAGAGAGCTTAAATTCCTCATCATGTAGCCATTGATTTGAGGGTCATCACTCAAGAGAGCCACTTTAGAACTGTATTTCAATGCCACAGCACCAAAGTCCTCTTCTGCTGTACATAACTGTTGCACCAACTCAACCAGGCAGTTCTTTGGTAGCTGAAAAGTAAAACCAAGACAATGGAATATTTAATGTACTTTTTTCTATTTAAACTGCACTGCTAGATCTATGACTAAGTTTATAAATATAATAAGCACAGAATTAAATTTCTCTCTGTCATATAATAATCACAACTAATATGCAAGTGAATGTGCCCGGTAGATTATCAACCAAACTTACCTGGTTTTGCGAGATAACTTTTTGTGTTGCTTCCCAAATGATCTCTAAACCACTTGGTGTGTTGTTATTCTTGGTTGCTTCAATTATTTTCCTAAACACTGATAGCCATGGATTGGTTAAGCTGTCCTGGTACTTCTGAAAAGCAGCATGCAAGACTATTACAAAATATTTAAGAGCAAACTCTCCTATGGTCACACTTTTTTCTTAAGCATTCCTATAAAATTTGTTTCATATGTATAGAAATTTTAAAGGTTTAAGAGTTGCCAATGAGTGGCAAAATGAAAGGGCAGTCAAAGCGCTATAGCCTATATCAAAGTACATGTTCCAAAACTCCTCATCATCTATGTAGGGCTTAAGTCAGGCCTATATAAAATCTTTTTCAAATATTACAAAAAAAAATCTTGTAAAGTTAATCTCCTTTGGTTGATAGTATTGCAATGCTATCAAATGTGCTATTTCTTTTGTTGACTGTATCTAATAGTCTAATAATTGCTCTTTCTCATCTGAATTTCTAGTCTTTATTGCTTAGCATTAGTTCCTTTCAAATGACTGCCCATTCGCACTTTAAGATCTTGTTTTGTTCCCTTCTTTTGTTGCAAGGGACTCCCCTAAGGCTAGGTATTATTTATTCCACCACAAGAAAGTTCTTTTACTCCTTAAACTAAACTGACATGAATTCTATGCATATACTTTAAGAGGAGAAAGAGAGTCTTACATCATCCCCAAATGGAGGCCACAACTTGAGCAAATCAATTAAAGCCTGAGCTTGCTGCAAAGTCTTGGTGTGTGCAATGAGCTTGGCTAGGAGAGCTGCCCTTCCTTCACTGCATGACACCTGATCAAGGGGGATGTCTAGCTCCTCCTCATCCAGCCAGCCACAAGCCACAACACTTCCAGTTCGGAGTACACAAACCACCTGCAGGTCCTCTTCGCTGAGTGACAGATGCTGCAAAAACAAATTAAAATACAAACAAAAGAAACTCAACTGACCTTTGATTTATAATCTATTATGCAATAGATACTTGTATCAAACCATAAAATGCATTATTTACATATCTATACATTTATTTTTTAAAATGAATGTTTGGTTGTTTTAATTTTGAAGGTGTTACACCACCATAGAGCAAATGAAATCTCTAAAAAAGGGGACATTTTACAGGGTCTTAATTACATACAAGTAAAACTACTGCATTTAGAAAAAAACAGAACAATGAACTTGCACAGAATTTATAAGAAACACAATAACAAGTGTTTTCTTTTCATCAGTACACATCTTACTGTCCTATATTTATGTTAATAAATAAGTTCCTACCTTTTCAGCAAGAGAGAGAGCCTCTACCCTGATCGTGAGAGGAACCGCTGCATCTTCTCCTAATGCTCGCAAGTCTTGCAACACTTCCTCCTCAGATAAAAGCTCTCCTCCTTCACTAAGGTAAGTGGCTATTTGTGACAAGATGTGATCAAGGACTTTCATCATGTCATACTCACACAGCTCCTTATGGTCTATTGCCACCTGGTAAAGTTTCATTAGTACATAAGAAACAGGTTCAGTTAACATAGAGTATTGCTATTTATTTCAGTTACTCTGTCTTAGTATTTTGAGAATGGTAATATGAAAATATATAACAGTGCAGTAAAACAATATGAATCACATAGGCTATATCTAACTCATATCTTATTATTTTTCCATAAAAATTCTTCAGTGAGTGACCATTATAGGATATCAAATGTTGCATTTATACATATCAAGTCAAATTCTAACATTGTAGACCTAAGGCATTAATACAAAAAAACAAAAACAAAAACAAAATATCAGTAGGCAAAACAAATACCTTAGAAAACTGAAGCCAAACTTTCCAAATCAAACTACATTTCCAGCTAAATATTTTAGTTCTGAATATGAAGTTTAGTTTCATTTATGAAGTGTTGCCTTACCTTTAAGAGTCTGTTCCAACTAAGGCAATATCATCTAAACTGCACTGTTCACCTTTTACATTTTAACTTAGAATACTCCCTCAAACATCTGAGTAAAATCCTTCTTACCTCAACATCTTGGT
>NC_091587.1:14213617-14223617 GCF_042767895.1 Penaeus vannamei | reverse complement strand
CTCCAGTCGATGAGCATATAATGGTAATGAGACTGAAGCTGTCCTTTGGCTTCATGTCTCTTATTGCTGTGTACGCTACTATCGATGTTTGTAAGCTCAACGTGAAAGAGATGTTCTACGCCAAACTTGCATCTGTGACAGACAGTTGTCCCCAGCAAGATATTCATATTGTTCTGGGTGACTTCAATGCGGTATCTGGCTGCAATCGAGCTGGCTATGAGATGTCTGTCTGTCGTCATGGTTCGGGAGTTGATACCGGCAGTGAGAATTCCCTCCTTTTCCGGGATTTTGCAAGATCCCAGAAATCGAGGATTTCTGACTCCTGGTACCAGCGCCCAGACCCAAATCGTTGAACACAGTACAGCAATGCGGGTAATGCAGCCAAGGAGATTGACCACATTCTCGTTAGCACTAGTTGGAGGATCCTCCAGAACTGCAGGGTGTATAGGAGTGCCACGTTCTGTAGTACAGACCATAGATTGGTTGTGGCTACACTCCGGGTTCACTTCAAAACTCCTCAGCGGCCCAATGACCACCCTAGGGTGTTTCATTTGGACGCTGAAGGAGAGGGAGTGTGCTCAGGGGTTTGCTGAGACAATCTCTGATCGCTTCACAGCGCTTGACAATCTGACGGACCCTGTACTTTAGTGGGACACCTTCAAGCTCGAAGCGCTTGATGCAGCCCAAGAATCGATTAGAGAACACCGGAGGGCAAGACAGAATTTAATCTCTCAGGAGACACTGGAAGCCACAGATGCTTGCCATGCGGCTCGTCTGGCAGGGGATCGGGATTTGCACCATTCTCAGGTGCGCAGTACTCGGTCACTGTAAAGAAGGGACAAGGAACAGTTTATTAGGAGTCTTGCTGAGGAGGTCGAAGGCCATTTCTTAGTAAATGACCTTCATCCTGCATACCAAGCCCTGAGAAAACTGAATTCCAAGCCCTCTTCACAGGTGACTGCAGTTCGCTTAGTAGGTGGCCAGATCGTCTCAGATCCTGTTGCTGTGCGGGAACATTGGGCTGAATATTTTGAGCAGCTGTATCAGGTTAACTCTCCAACAGTTTATTTGGATGCGGGTAGTGCCATGATTCTGCTGCCGGACCCACCCATTAGCAAGGACCCAGCCTCCCTAACTGAACTTGGGGAGGCAATCTCCAAGCTGAAGAGTGGTAAAGCAGCAGGTATTTGCGGCATCCCAGTTGAACTGTTAAAGGCTGGGGGTAAACTTATGGCGCAGGGATTGCATGCTGTCCTGACTGCCATCTGGCAGTCCGATATCGTTCCCCCTGACTTGTTGAGGGGTGTGGTCATCCCTCTCTGGAAGGGGAAGGGGGACCAATGGGACTGCAGCAATCACCACAGCATCACACTGCTCAGTCTACTAGGCAAGGTTCTTGCCCACATCCTCCTGAGGTGTATTAGATACCATCTACTGAGGCATTGGAGGCCGGAGCAATCTGGATTCACTCCTGGTAAGTCCACAATAGACTGTATCCTTGCGCTTCAAGTCATTGTAGAGCGCCGTCGTGAGTTCGGACGTGGGCTGCTTGCAGCCTACATCGACCTCAAGAAGGCGTTCGATACAGTGCATCGGGAATCACTCTGGGAGATCCTGAGACTGAGAGGAATTCCAACAAGGATAATTGAACTAATAGAAAACCTGTATGCTGGTATTGAAAGTGCTGTAAAGTGTGGTGGAGGCCTGTCGAGCGTCTTTCCTGTCAGTTCAGGAGTGAGGCAAGGCTGTGTTCTTGCACCAACACTTTTCAATACTTGTATGGACTGGATACTAGGCAGAGCTACTGTTCAAAGTCATTGTGGAGCAACACTGGGCAATGTTAAGGTTATAGACCTTGACTTTGCCGATGATGTTCCTATTCTATCTGAGTCTTTGGAAACCCTAGTGGTGGCTCTCGATGCATTTAGTAATGAAGCAAATCCCTTGGGTCTAGAGGTCTCCTGGACCAAGACCAAGATCAAGGACTTTAGGGACTTGCTAGGAGAACCTGTTCGGTCAGTACATGCTTGCAGCGAAGACAATGAAGTCACAGAGAGCTTTACATACCTTGGTAGTGCAGTTCATAACTCTGGGCTGTCAGACCAGGAAGTCAGCAGACGGATTGGCCTGGCAGCAGGGGTCATGAACTCTCTCGACAGGAGTATTTGGAGATGCCGGTACCTGTGCAGAAGGACCAAGCTACTGGTTTTCAGGGCCCTGATAATGCCAGTTTTGCTCTACGGTAGTGAAACCTGAACATTATCCATTGCCCTGGAGTCTCGTCTTGATGCCCTTTGTAATAGGTCGGTTCATGGGGTACTGTTGGCGGGACCATGTGTCTAACCAACGGTTGCACTGCAAGACTGGCACAGGACCTGTTACCTGCACAATCCAGGATTGCCAACTCAGGCTATATGGCCACCTGGCTCGCTTCCACAGGCTGATCCTGCTCATCAGGTTGTCTCTGTAAGAGACAACCCTGGGTGGAGGAGGCCTGTGGGACGACCGAGGAGGTCATGGCTTGAGCAGATCGATCAAACCTGTTGGGAGGAGCTCGAGATGGGCCGAGTCCCTGCCTGGCGGCTTGCCATGAGGGATCCCAAAAGGTGAAAGCAAAAGGTGGACGCGGCTATGCACCCCTGTCAGCGTTAGCTCCTAATGATGATGATATTTTTGGGTAATAACCAGAGAAACTCCTTGATGCCTCTTTTTAACTTAAATTGAAAGTGCATTTGTATCTTCTTATCGGTAGAGGCAAATATAGAGTTCTACCAATAAGTCAAAGTAGATATCTATTTATAGTATGTGAAAATTATTTATCCTTGGCACATTTTATTCAGGTAAGTGAAACTGTACAAAGAATTTCAAATTGAATGTTTACAATGTCAGTTTGCACTGAGTGGTGGAAGTGAGGAACCTCTCCGTGCCCTTGCCTGCCGGGTACTTCTGGAAGGATCAAGCATGGAGATCCTGCAAGAGGTCCTCAGTGTGTACCCAGAGGAAGCTGCCTGTGCCCCAGAGGATGTCTTGTTACAAGCACTAAGGATCATCCTAAGCTTCTGGAAGAACCAAGATGTTGAGGTAAGAAGGATTTTACTCAGATGTTTGAGGGAGTATTCTAAGTTAAAATGTAAAAGGTGAACAGTGCAGTTTAGATGATATTGCCTTAGTTGGAACAGACTCTTAAAGGTAAGGCAACACTTCATAAATGAAACTAAACTTCATATTCAGAACTAAAATATTTAGCTGGAAATGTAGTTTGATTTGGAAAGTTTGGCTTCAGTTTTCTAAGGTATTTGTTTTGCCTACTGATATTTTGTTTTTGTTTTTGTTTTTTTGTATTAATGCCTTAGGTCTACAATGTTAGAATTTGACTTGATATGTATAAATGCAACATTTGATATCCTATAATGGTCACTCACTGAAGAATTTTTATGGAAAAATAATAAGATATGAGTTAGATATAGCCTATGTGATTCATATTGTTTTACTGCACTGTTATATATTTTCATATTACCATTCTCAAAATACTAAGACAGAGTAACTGAAATAAATAGCAATACTCTATGTTAACTGAACCTGTTTCTTATGTACTAATGAAACTTTACCAGGTGGCAATAGACCATAAGGAGCTGTGTGAGTATGACATGATGAAAGTCCTTGATCACATCTTGTCACAAATAGCCACTTACCTTAGTGAAGGAGGAGAGCTTTTATCTGAGGAGGAAGTGTTGCAAGACTTGCGAGCATTAGGAGAAGATGCAGCGGTTCCTCTCACGATCAGGGTAGAGGCTCTCTCTCTTGCTGAAAAGGTAGGAACTTATTTATTAACATAAATATAGGACAGTAAGATGTGTACTGATGAAAAGAAAACACTTGTTATTGTGTTTCTTATAAACTCTGTGCAAGTTCATTGTTCTGTTTTTTTCTAAATGCAGTAGTTTTACTTGTATGTAATTAAGACCCTGTAAAATGTCCCCTTTTTTAGAGATTTCATTTGCTCTATGGTGGTGTAACACCTTCAAAATTAAAACAACCAAACATTCATTTTAAAAAATAAATGTATAGATATGTAAATAATGCATTTTATGGTTTGATACAAGTATCTATTGCATAATAGATTATAAATCAAAGGTCAGTTGAGTTTCTTTTGTTTGTATTTTAATTTGTTTTTGCAGCATCTGTCACTCAGCGAAGAGGACCTGCAGGTGGTTTGTGTACTCCGAACTGGAAGTGTTGTGGCTTGTGGCTGGCTGGATGAGGAGGAGCTAGACATCCCCCTTGATCAGGTGTCATGCAGTGAAGGAAGGGCAGCTCTCCTAGCCAAGCTCATTGCACACACCAAGACTTTGCAGCAAGCTCAGGCTTTAATTGATTTGCTCAAGTTGTGGCCTCCATTTGGGGATGATGTAAGACTCTCTTTCTCCTCTTAAAGTATATGCATAGAATTCATGTCAGTTTAGTTTAAGGAGTAAAAGAACTTTCTTTTGGTGGAATAAATAATACCTAGCCTTAGGGGAGTCCCTTGCAACAAAAGAAGGGAACAAAACAAGATCTTAAAGTGCGAATGGGCAGTCATTTGAAAGGAACTAATGCTAAGCAATAAAGACTAGAAATTCAGATGAGAAAGAGCAATTATTAGACTATTAGATACAGTCAACAAAAGAAATAGCACATTTGATAGCATTGCAATACTATCAACCAAAGGAGATTAACTTTACAAGATTTTTTTTTGTAATATTTGAAAAAGATTTTATATAGGCCTGACTTAAGCCCTACATAGATGATGAGGAGTTTTGGAACATGTACTTTGATATAGGCTATAGCGCTTTGACTGCCCTTTCATTTTGCCACTCATTGGCAACTCTTAAACCTTTAAAATTTCTATACATATGAAACAAATTTTATAGGAATGCTTAAGAAAAAAGTGTGACCATAGGAGAGTTTGCTCTTAAATATTTTGTAATAGTCTTGCATGCTGCTTTTCAGAAGTACCAGGACAGCTTAACCAATCCATGGCTATCAGTGTTTAGGAAAATAATTGAAGCAACCAAGAATAACAACACACCAAGTGGTTTAGAGATCATTTGGGAAGCAACACAAAAAGTTATCTCGCAAAACCAGGTAAGTTTGGTTGATAATCTACCGGGCACATTCACTTGCATATTAGTTGTGATTATTATATGACAGAGAGAAATTTAATTCTGTGCTTATTATATTTATAAACTTAGTCATAGATCTAGCAGTGCAGTTTAAATAGAAAAAAGTACATTAAATATTCCATTGTCTTGGTTTTACTTTTCAGCTACCAAAGAACTGCCTGGTTGAGTTGGTGCAACAGTTATGTACAGCAGAAGAGGACTTTGGTGCTGTGGCATTGAAATACAGTTCTAAAGTGGCTCTCTTGAGTGATGACCCTCAAATCAATGGCTACATGATGAGGAATTTAAGCTCTCTTTTGGAGAAAGATTTGGATGTGAGTCAATGTTGATTTACCAGTGTCTTCTTTAAATCTTCCAGTCACTTGACTAATGTTTTGCTTTGTGCATGTTATGCTCTTACTGATTATGTTTATTAACTTTCCAGGTGACAGAGAGCCGTGACTATGACAATGATTTGTTAGCAAGGTTGATTCCACGAGGCTTGGTTGCTCAAGTGGTTCTTACACCTTTGTATGGTCCCCTAGTGACTTACCTGGTATGTTATGAGGATTGTTGCTTTTATGTTCTTTATTGCTGGCTCATTTTTTTTTTTTTTTTTTTTTTTTTTTTTTTTTGCTATTACTGATTTGTGTAAATAACCATATTTCTGTATCTATTTTCATAATCTGTCTCTCCCTTGCTCTCATTCTTTTACTTCTTATGAAAAAAGGTGCAAAAGTTAATTTTACCACCATGTATTGCTTTATCTTGCAGAGTGAGACTGGGGACAAGACACAACTGAGAAAAGCAGTCGAGCAGCTAGAGACTGCGGGTTTCTACAAAGAAGCTGCCAGTTTAACTGTTATGCAAAGCTCAGTTCCCAAAGCACTTCAGTCTATTTCTTCCGTGCTCAAGACTTATAAAAAATGGCTTTGAATCTGTATGGATTCTCACAAAACAATTCCATTTCTACATGTATTAGGAATAACTGCACCTTCTTTGTTACTCTGCCACAGAATTATTGTTATTAAGCTCAAACTTTGTTTTATTTTGATGTATTGTGTATTATTTATGCTGTGTTTCTTCTTGCAATTGGAAATAAGGAATTAAACAAGTTTCCTTAAAAGTTAGAGAGAGGTGCTACTCTGTATGTATTCTTTTTCTTAGGCTTTGTCATGATTTAAACTTGTATAGAGAAATGCATAGGTAATATGTAATATCAGATTATAGTAATATCAAATATAATATCCAATTAAAAGTATACCCCTCTCAAAGGTTTAGAGATCAATGTATTTCATATTAGTTCATTCTTTTGTATATGACCCCTTTCTCTTCACATAGAAATGCATGCCCTGTTTAATATAGAAAGCAGTTTTTGAGAAATAAGCATGTAAAAAAAAATCTCCAGACAGTGGAGAATGGATAGATGCTTTATATGTTTAAAATTCAGAATTACTTAGCTTTTACAATGAGATTAGCATCATGATATCAGATAGCTTCTATCTACAAAAACATTTTTTGTAATTTGGTAATTATTAATTTTATAGGAGTAAAGCTTAAGAGCAGTTGATGAGCAGGGTTTTTTTTGTTGTCGTTGAATTATATTATATTAATTTTATTTGCAAATACCTAAAAGATATGCATGATTCACTTTTTATAAGATAGAATGTATTCATGACAGTTGCTCTTTTCTTCCAGAGAATTTGATTACATGCCTGTGGATTATATTTTTCATTTCTATGTATGATATAATAGACTTTCTCATTGGTACACTGGTAGCACTCTAATTAAATGAATCATGTTAAATTCACAATAAAGGCTTTGGGTGACTCGAGATGAATATTTTTATTACACATCTTTGTTTAGAATTAGATAATATATATATATACTTGATAAGCTTCATGTTGATGAAATATCCAGGTTTGGATTATTATTATTCAGTATATTTCTTTTATTCTGTTATGAAGGTCTGACTTGGAGCAAACCAAAATTTTCCTGTGTGAAATATTTTGGAGACACAACATTGAATGAGCAGCTGTATATGGTTAATCCTCCAGCAGTTAGTTGGCTTGCAAGTGGTGTTGCAATTCCTGTGCCAGATCCACCCATCATTAAAGAACTCCTACCCTGACTAAGGTTAAGATCTCTAAGCTGAAGGGTGCTAGTGAATGGTGATAAACCTTAAGCTTGGGGCTTGCATACTGTCCCAGCAGCCACCTAGAAGCCTGGTCCATTTCCTTAACCCTGCTAAAGGTCCGTGGGGAATGGGATCAATGGGACTACAGTAACTACTGTGGTATCACACTGCTCAGGCAAGGTTCTCTTATATTCTTTTGAGACATTTATGACCACCTATTAGGGCACCAGAGACTGTCATGAGTTTGGTCATGGGCTGCTTGCAGCCTACATTGATTCTAAGGTGTTTGATTCAGTACATCACAAATCACAAAGGGAGATCCTGAGACTTACGGGAATCCAGGCATGCATTATTTGACTTATAGGAAGCTTATATGCTGGTATTGAAAGTACTGCAAACTGTATTCATGTTGACAAATGTGGAAAAGGTATGAATGAGAATGAATATATTCAAAATACAATAGGTGCTTTTAACCAGTTTGGAACATAACTTCAACAGAAACATATCTTTCATGTTAATTAAGAAGTGAATCAAGGCTGTGTTTTTGTACCATCACTAACATTTGCATGGACTGGTTAATGGCCAGAACTATTGTTACTTGAGCAATATAGGACAATATCAAAGATAACCACCCTTGACTCTGCTGACGATATTGTTAGGCTATCTGAGTCTCTGAAATCACTGGTGGTGACTCTTGGTGCATTCAGCAATGAGATGAAGCCCTTGGATCTAGAGGTCTCCTGGATGAAGTCCAAGATCCAAGATTTTAGGGGCCTGTTAGGAGAACCTGTTCAGTCACTATGTGCTTGTGGCGAGGACTAAAGTTAAAGAGAGCTTTACATACCTTTACATACACACAGTTACTTATCTGAATATGGTTCCATATGACTTGAAAATAAAAAAAAGGCAATGCGTCCAAAGTGATACTGAGAACTTATTTACTTGTAGTTGTACTTGGAAAATGGAATTCAACACCAATAAATACCATGTAGTCAGGTTTGGATAAAGGGAAAATAGACCTCTATACCAATACAAGTTAGGAAATGCAGTAATAAACACAATAGATAGGAAAAAATACCTTGGAATAATCGTAAACAAGAACTTACGCCCAAATGGTCAGTTCAATGAAAAGGTCCATAAAATGTTAGCACTGATTGCCAACTTGGAGAATGTATTCATATGTGTAGACAAAAGTCTGGTAAAGAATATGGTTGCAGCCTTCATAAGATGGCTTTAATGATTATGCTGGTCAAGTACATACAGGAAGAGTGAAGTTAGGAAAAGATGACTATACATTTGAACACAAGAAAGAAGAGAAGACAGTAAAAAAATTAATGTAAGAAAAGTTAATAAAAGGTCAAAAAGTTCAGTTTCCTGAAGATATTTATTGAAACATGGAACAATTTCCTAAATACCATGGTGTGTGCCAAAAATGTGCATCAATTCAAAAAGTTTTACAATGATTTACACGCACACACATACATATATTTATATTAATATATGAGATGTGTCAGGAAAGTTCCAGGACTGATATCACAGATTTCAAACCCAAACTTCACACTAAGAATTTTCTCCTTCAATGAAATCCCCCTGGAGTCTAATGCAATTTCTCATCCTCTGCCACGCTTGCATGAACTCCTGGAAGGCTCCTCCCACCCAGCAAGATAGGCAGGCTGTGGGTCCCGCTGGACCCACAATGTTCTGGCAGTCGCCGGCCCAGAATGAAGCTTCTGGGAGAAAGCTTTAGGGAACCCCCAGGTCTATGATGGATCCCGCAGCCTGCCACTCCCTTTTCTATGGAGCAGTGTCGGCAGGAGTGGCAGAGAATGAAGCTTCCGGGAGAAAGCTTTAGGGAACCCCAGGTCTATGATGGATCCCGCAGCCTGCCACTCCCTTTTCTATGGAGCAGTGTTGGCGGGAGTGGCAGAGATAGCATCCACCAGGAGCGACTGCCCAAAGTCAAACCTTAGGCGGGAAGGCAGGATGGGGGCTTGGAACATCCATTCTTTGTGTCAGGTTGATCAGCTGCCTCTGCTGTCGAGGGAATTGGGGAGGCTGAGTGGAGGTGGCTGCTCTCTCGGAGGTGAGAAGACCTAGCAGCGGCACGATCAGTATTGGTGGCTACATTTAATACTGGTCAGGCCGCAGCAACGGTCACCATCTCCAGGGAGTAGCCATGGCCATCTCCAGCAGACTCAAGCCCTTGGTAGTAGAGGTTAATCCAGTCGATGAGCGTATAATGGTACTGAGACTGAAGCTAGCATTTGGCTTCATGTCTCATTGCTGTGTATGCTCCTACCAATGTTTGTAAACTTGACGGGAAAGAGATGTTCTACGCCAAACTAGCATCTGTGTCAGACAGGTGTCCCCGGCGGGATATTCGTATTGTCCTGGGTGACTTCAATGCGTTTTTTGGCTATGAGATGTCTGTCAGTCCCCATGGTTCGGGAGCTGATGCCGGCAGCCTCCTTTTCCAGGACTTTGCAAGGTCCCAGAAATTGAGAATTTCTGGCTCCTGGTACCAGCGCCCAAACCCAAATCGTTGGACATGGTACAGTGATGCGGCTAATGCTACCAAGGATATCGACCACATACTCGTTAGCACTCGTTGGAGGATCCTCCAGAATTGCAGGGTGTATAGGAGGGCTGAGTTCTGTGGTGCAAACCATAGATTGGTTGTAGCTACCCTCCGGGTCCATTTAAAAACTCCCCAGCGGTCCAA
>NC_091587.1:14176612-14184112 GCF_042767895.1 Penaeus vannamei | reverse complement strand
CAATCATCGTCCTCTCTTCTTTATCTTCTTTTGTCCTTATTTCACTCAACCATTTTTCTCAGTTTTCAATTCTCTTTCATTCCCATTTCTTTAATCTATTTTCTCCTTTCCTATTTCTTTCTTATTTTTCTTCCTCTAACCATCATCCGTATCTTCTCTCTTGTTCTTAATTCCTCATTTTCTTTCCCTGATCATTTTATTTGTTCTCTTCTTCTTCTTCTTTCATATTTAATTGTTTTCAGCTTCATTTTCTTTATTTTTTTCTTCATTGTTTAATCGTGTTTCCATTTTTATTCTCAATACCCACCCCCCCCCCCCCTCCCAAACTCTGCTTAACTAGTTCATCATTTCTCTTTTCGCCTCTTTATTCCCTTCTCTTCTTCGTCTTTATCGTTCCTCGCTATTTCAATTGTCTTTTGTTCATTCTCCACTTTCCGCCTCGTCATTCCCTATTTTGCTTCCCATTTCACTTATCTTCCGTGTTCTCTAGTCTATATTCATCCCTATTTTGTGTTTCATTTCTATCTCCCCATATTTTCCTTTGCCTATGTCCGTTTTAATTTCTTTATCTTTTTTTATAAAACATATAAAACATTTACATATTTTTTTCTTGTTTGTCTCCCAGTTTTCTATTGCGTTCCCCCTTTTCTTTTGTATATTGTCCTATTTTATTCATTTCATCCACTTTCTCATGTTTACACCCATTTTTGCCTGTTTTCTTCATCTTCTATTTTCCTATTTTCGGACCCATTCTCTTGTTTCTCCTTATTTTTTAAATCTATTTTCTCCTTTTCTTCTATTGTTTATCTACCTCTTTTCAGCCTATTTCTCCTCTCCCTCTTCGTCTCGTACTCCCCACTTGGCACCTCCCTGTATGTATCAATTTTCTCTCCTTCCATCTTTTGTCCTCTCCGTCTTTCCCTCTTCCCCGTTCGCTAACCCAGTCCTTTGCCCTCTTTATCTTGCTATCTCTTCCCCTTCCTCCGCCCTTCGCTGATCCAATTTCATCTTCGATTTTTTCTCTCTACTTCTCTTCCTCCATTTATCCTCTCTTTCCCTATTCCAGTATCCGCTTACAATATCTTCCTCTTTCTCTTTCCTTACTCCATTTCTCTTCCTCTTTACGTCCTCATTCCCCCATTCTCTTCTTCTTCGCCCTCTATTCGATAGCTATCTCTCTCTCTCTCTCTCTCTCTCTCTCTCTCTCTCTCTCTCTCTCTCTCTCTCTCTCTCTCTCTCTCTCTCTCTCTCTCTCTCTCTCTCTCTCTCTCTCTCTCTCTCTAATCTTCTGACTCCTCCTCCTCGAAAGAGAAGAAGGAAGAGGGAGGAGAAGAGAAGAAAAAGAAGGTAAGAGGGAAGGGAAGGGAAGACAGGAAGAGGAAGAGAAGAGAAGAGTAAAGATAAAAGAAAAGAGATGAGATGGGGAGGGAAGAGAAGAAGAAAAGAAAAGAAAGAAGAGAGTAGGGAAAGATTAGCGATTGAAGGGAAGGAAAGGAAGCAAGAGTGGATGTGATAAAGAGGACAGGGAGACGCGGCAAAGTGAACTGAAGGGAAAAAAAGAGGAGAGACCTGAAGGAAAAGGGAGACGACGGAAACGGAGGAGACGGAAGAGATGTGAAGGAAAATACGAAGAAGGAAAGAGAACGGAAGGGATAAAGATGGAGACATGAATGAAGGATAGGGAGGGGGATGGGGAGGCATTGGCTGGGGTAGGTATTAGTATGAGGGGAGTTAGAGGGAAGAGAGGGATGGGAAGAGGGGGTAGGGGGCAAATAGAAGGAGGGGAAGGAGGGAGGGTAGAGGGTAGAGGCGAAGGAAGGGGAGGGAGGGAGGGTAGGGGGGTAGGAGCGAAGGAAGGGGAGGCTGCTTGGAAGTAGGGGATAGGGAGTGGGAGGGAGGTTGGTAAAGGACGAAGGAGGGGCGGGAAGCGCGGGGGGGGGGGGGTCGCGGAGGACGGAGGACCTATAGTAGGGAGGTATTGGGGTGGTGGTAGGTAGGTAGTAAGGGCCCCTCCCTTCCCCTCTCCCCTCCCCCCTGCGCCACCCTCAGTTACCCAGACTTTCTCCACTGGCCAGACCTGCCAGGTGGTGTGAGGACGGCCTCGCCTCACCCTGCCTCTACGCACACACGCACACACGCATTCACACACCTCTACTGACACTCACTCACTCGTTCACTCGCTCACTTATTCACTTACTCACTTACCCACTTACCCACTTATCCATTCACGCACGCACATGCTATCCTTCACTCACTCTTCACGCACACACACACACGCACACGCACGCGCATACACACACGTACACACAGTTACGCCGACGTCACAACCCGCTTGCGTCTCGCGGACCTGTTGGTCACTTGCGGTGCGGCGGCGGTTGTGTAAGGCACTTAGCAGCGGCGGTTTGGCGGGCAATTGCTATGGCCATTTCTTTACTTATTTTGATGTTTTTCTTATCTATTCCTTTGTTCAGTTGTTGGTTCTTTGTTTATCTTTTTATATTTTTTTTCTTTTTTTTTTTTTTTTTGTTTCGTGGTATTTGGTCTGCGGCGGTTATCCCGGATTTGGTCGATGGCGGAAGACAACAGGGCGGGCTTTTTCTGGTCGTTTTTGTAGCGTTTTTTTAAGAATCTCTTTTTCTTTTAGTTTTTTTTTTCTCTCATTAGAAAGTGATGTAAGGATATGATGTTTCATTAACATTTTTTTCTCTCCCGCTTTCTCTCTCTCTCTCTCTATTTCTCTCTCTCTCTCTCTCTCTCTCTCTCTCTCTCTCTCTCTCTCTCTCTCTCTCTCTCTCTCTCTCTCTCTCTCTCTCTCTCTCTCTCTCTCTCTCTCTCTCTCTCTCTCTCCCTCTCTCTCTCCCTCTCTCTCTCTCTATCTCTCTCTCTCCTCTCCTCTCCTCTCCTCTCCCTGTCCTCTCCTGTCCTCTCCTCTTCTCTCCTCTCCTCTCCTCTCTCTCTCTCTCCTCTCCTCTCCTCTCCTCTCCTCTCCTCTCCTCTCCTCTCTCTCTCTCTCTCTCTCTCTCTCTCTCTCTCTCTCTCTCTCTCTCTCTCTCTCTCTCTCTCTCTCTCTCTCTCTCTCTCTATCTCTATCTCCCCTCTCCCTCTCTCTCTATCTCTCCTCTCTCTCTCTCTCTCTCTCTATCTCCCCTCTCTCTCTCTCTCTCTCTCTCCTCTCCTCTCCTCTCCTTTCTCTCTTCTCTTTCCCCGTCTCTCTTCTCTCCTCTCCTCTCCTCTCTCTCTCTCTCTCTCTCTCTCTCTCTCTCTCTCTCTCTCTCTCTCTCTCTCTCTCTCTCTCTCTCTCTCTCTCTCTCCTTCATTTTCCCTCAAATAACCTGTTGCCTCATCCTTTTGAGATGTAAATGTTTATCTTAGTTTGTCTCTTCTCCCTCCCTCCTTGCGTCCCTTTCTCTTTTTACCTCCCTCCCTTCCTTCTTCACCCCCCTTTCTCTTCCACCTTCTCCCTCCCTTCCTTCTTCGTCACCCCCTTTCTCTTCCTCCTCCTCCCTCTTTCCTTTTTCTTCCCTCCTTCCATCTCTCCATCTCCCTCTTCCATCTTCGTTCCTCCCCCCTCCTCCTCTCTCTCTCTCTCTCTCTCCTCATTCCTGTTTTCTCTTCTCGTCTCTCTTCCTCCCCTCCCCCCTCCTCCTCTCTCTCTCTCTCTCTCTCCTCTCTCTCTCTCTCTCTCTCTCTCTCTCTCTCTCTCTCTCTCTCTCTCTCTCTCTCTCTCTCTCTCTCTCTCTCTCTCTCTCTCTCTCTCTCCTCCTTCCTGTTTTCTCTTCTCGTGTCTCTTCCTTCCCTCCCTCCTCCCTCCTTCTCCTCTCTCTCCCTTCCCTCCCCCCTCCCTCCTTCTCCTCTCTGACCCTTCCCTACCTCCTCCTCCTCCTCTTCTCTCTCTCTCCTCCCTCCTGCTTTCTCTCCTCGTCTCTCTCCCTTCCCTCCCTCCCTCCCTCCCCCCTCGTCCGTCTCCCTCGCTAAAAACCTCTCCTTCGTATAATAAGGAAGCGCAGTGTTACCACAACCGCCTCTTAATCCGAGAGAAAGAAAGAAAAAAAGAAGAAAACAAAAACAATACAAACACACGCTCACGGCAACACTCACGTACTTCCGGCGACACACTTGCCTCCCGAAGCGTTTTCTTGCGTT
This sequence comes from Penaeus vannamei, assembly GCF_042767895.1. Classification (NCBI taxonomy): domain Eukaryota; kingdom Metazoa; phylum Arthropoda; class Malacostraca; order Decapoda; family Penaeidae; genus Penaeus; species Penaeus vannamei. The sequence goes on along the minus strand of NC_091587.1, from coordinate 14,179,969 downwards.
CGCTCGCGGTGTCCTGGCGGGACGGCGAGGAATTTTGATGCGGGGGAATGAATGTCCAGTGCGGAGGAATGTTGGAGCGGAGGGGTTTTGGCGGGAGGGATTTCTTTTCGGGTTATGAGTTTTTTGCGCTTTTTTTTTCGTGTGGAGGGTTTTTCCGTGTTTATGATTTTTTGCGGATTTTTTAATTTCGTGTGGAGGGTTTTTCCGTGTTTATTTATTTTTTGTGGAGTTCTTTTTGCGTGTGTTTATGTCCGTGTTTATTATTTTTGTGTGTTTTTTTTCGTGTGGAGGGTTTTTACGTGTTTATGATTTTTTTTGGATTTTTTCGTGTTTTTTTCCGTGTTTATTTATTTTTTGTGGAGTTTTTTTTTTGGTGTGTTTATGTCCGTGTTTATTTATTTTTGTGTGGAGTTTTTTTTTTCGTGTGGATGGTTTATTTCGGTGTTTTTTTTTCGTGGAGGATTTTTTTTTAGCGTTTATTTTTTGTTGGATTTTTTTTCGTGTGGAGTTTTTTCGTGTTTATGATTTTTTTTGTTTGTTTTTTTTCGTTTCGGATTTATTTTCGCGTTTATTTTTGGTGTTTTTTCGTGTGGAGGATTTCTTTTCGTGCTGTGTTTTTATGCGGATTTTTTCCCTTTTTTGGCGGGGAGGAATGTCTGTTATGGAGGATTTCTTGTGTCTCTTTATGGAGGAATGGCTGTGGAGGATTTCTTTGTGGAAGTATTGTTAATGGATTTTTGATGGGGATTTTTTTGTGTCAAGGAATTTAGATTTTTTTCCCCTTTTTTTTTGGGGGGGGGAGGGTGTAATTGTGACGTAGTGTATTATTTTTTTCTTTCTTTTTAGAGAGTGGAAGAATATAATGTGAAGGAAAATTGATGATGTTTTTTTTTCTCCTTTTTAAGGAATTTCGACATGGAAGATTTTTTTTTTTTTGTATATAGGGTAATTTTGATGTCAAGTAATTATTTTTTTTAAGAGAGAAGGAAGAATATTACATGGGAATTAATTTTGATGTGGGAATTTTCTTTTAATTTTGATTTTGATTTGTTTTTATGTGTGTGGCGGAGAGAGAGAGAGAAAGAGAGAGAAGAGAAGAAGAAGAAGAAGAAAGAAGAAGAAGAAGAAAAAGAGAGAAAGGAAAGAAAGAACGAGAGAGAGAGAAGAAGAGAGAAGAGAAAGAGAGAAAGAGAGAGCGAGAGAGCGAGAGAGAGAAACGAGAAACGAGAAACGAGAGAGAGAAGAGCGAGGGAGAGCGAAAACGAGAGAGACGAGAGAAGCGAGACGAAACGAGAGCGAGAACGAGAGAGAGAGAGAGAGAGAGAAGAGAGAGAGAGAGAGAGAGAGAGAGAGAGAGAGAGAGAGAGAGAGAGAGAGAGAGCGAGAGATGGATTTTTTTGGTGGAAGAGTAATCTATGTGAATTGATTTGAATGGAGGGATCGTTAATGTTTAGCAATTTTGATTTGATTAATTTTTATTTGATGGAACTTTGATGGTTCCATTTTTAGTGTGGAACTTTAATGGAAATATCTTTTTAGCGGAAAAAATATTCGATGTAAATTAAATCTAACGGAGGGATGGTTAATGTGGAGCGTAATGTTGATCTGATGGATTCTTATTTAATGCAATTTCGATGGTGCTTTTTTTATTTTTTTATTTTCTTTATTATTATTTTTTTATTATTATTATTATTTTTTTTTTTTTGCGGAAGTGTATTCAGTTAGACATATTTCCAATCGAGGGATGGTTGGCGTGGGCGCAGTTCTGATGTGATGGATTTTCATTTAATGGGATTGTGGTGGAGGATCGTGGATTTCGTGGTGCTCCTTGTGGCTGGCACGGAGGTGACCACATTTTGCGCGGACACGACCTGACCCGCGCCTGGGAGCTCGGGGGGGGGGGGGGGGTAATGGGGGTGCGAAGAGAAGGCCGCCCGCCTGCTCCTATGCTTGCGCACGCCCAGACGCACGCATAAACAAGCCAACACCGGTGCAGACACGTACATACACACACACGCACACGCACACGCACACGCACACACAAGACACACACACACACACACACACACACACACACACACACACACACACACACACACACACACACACACACACACACACACACACACACACAGATCCGAAAATGAGGATTGAGGCTAAGATAAGCCGCGCATGAGAACGCAAATGAGGGAGGTAATGAGGACCGGTAGATAGCGGGTCGGATAGGGGTAGATAAGGGTCGGCCGTTTAAATGAGGCTAATGAGGTGGGCAGATGGTGAGTTAGCTGGGCGTGAGGTATACTTGACTAATAAATCCGTGATTGATGAGTAATGATATTGACCATAAAAAACATGTATATATATATATATATATATATATATATATATATATATATATATATATATATATTTATATATATATATATATACACACTTATTTATATATATAATATATATATATATATATATATATATATATATATATATATGGATATATATATATACTTATATATATATATATATGTATATATATATATATATATATATATATATATATATATATATATATATATGCATATATATATATATATATACATATATCAATCTACCTATCTCACACTTTCCTTCTCCCTCCCTGCGTGTTTATGTTTATCTCTGTGCCTCCGCGAGCCCCCGTACCTGGGCTGGCGTGCCTCCGCTTCGCCGCCACCGGAAGTCTCGGGTTAAGCGACGCGTTGAGCCAGGGCCGCGCGCCTCCCTTGCCTCGAAAACGCCAGTGACTGTGGCGGTGTGAGCGTGTCTGGTGTGTGGCTGTGGGTTTGCTTGAGCGGTTCGCATGTATCGGCGCCCGTCGAAGGTTGCGTCTGGTTGTTGTCGTAGTGGCGGTAGTGGTAATGATGAAGGGTAATGATGATGATGGTTATGGTTGAATTACTGCTGCTGCTGCTGCTGTTACTATTACTACTACTATTTCTACTACTAATACTGCTACTAACGATAGTAAGAATAATAGGAATATTCCTAATACTACTTATTTTATTCCTCTACTACTACCACTACTTTTACTACTGCTAATAGTACTGCTTTTAATAACAATGATAATCTGATAATTGCAGAGTACATTATCTGTTAATATTACGTGATTTCTATGTGAACATTATTTTATTTATTTGTTTATATATTTATTTACTCATTTATCAATGTCATTTTCACTGTAGGAAAGTTATTGTTTGCTCTCCTCTCTCATTTATTTTTATTTACTTGTTCATGCTACTGTGATGTATCATTTGCCTCGTCCTTGTCGCTGCCTCGGCTATTAAATGTGAGTCACCGGCCACGACCTGCCTCCGTTAGCCT
>NC_091587.1:14159112-14161612 GCF_042767895.1 Penaeus vannamei | reverse complement strand
TTTTTCACAAAGGCAGATTTTCACTACAAGTTATTGGGAGTCATTTTTTGATAGAGTTTTTGAAGCCTAATTTCGAATCTCGTTTTCGGAACAGCGACTCTTTTGAACCCGAAGAGTCACGACAAAATGCATGCACAGGAAAAGGGGGAAACGCTGCTTGATTGGCTATTCATTACCTCGGAAACCTCACGTGATTGGCCCATTATTCATCGGCTCGGAAACGCCACGTGATTGGCTATTCATGTGCTCCCTTCCCTTCGAAACGGCACGTGATTGGCCGATATCTCTGAGGCGGAGGAATGATAACTACCCATTACTTTTCTCATTACTAATACCGTTATTGGCCCCACAGTGACAGGTGGAAATTAACTGAGCCACGGAACATTCCAGGTGACGGGCGGAGCTAATGAGGCAGCGCGTGCGTGCTTGTGTGTGTCGGGGGGGGGGGGGGGGGGGATGCGGGGGCTTGTCGGTTCGCTTGTGGGTGCGGGGGGGAGGGGGGGTATGTGGATTTGGGGGGAGGGGGTGTGCTTGTATGTGGGTTTGGGGGGGAATGTGTGTGCTTGTATGTGTGCATATATGTATGTATGTATATATGTATGTATTATGTAAATGTTTGTGCGTGGGTGCTTGTGGGGGGATGTGTATGTGGATGCGTGTGGGTGTGGGCGTGCGGAGTATGTGTGTATGTAAGTGTGTGATTGCGTGTGGGTGCACATGTATGTAGGGAGTAGAAGGTTGTTGTTATATGTGGTTATATGTGCTGTGTTTGTGTATAAAAGCACACACGAAAAAAAGTCTTGAGAGAGAATAAGTTTGCGTGTGTAGACGAAAATTCTAGAGTATTTATCATCAAGTGTATTTACTTGTATGCGTGCGACCGCGTTGCGTGCATGAGAGAGAAGGTACGGCAATGCATACACGCGTTTCCCTCTGGAATATAGAGTACCTTCCTGCCTGTATTCGTGCGTTGTGGACTCAGCAATCTGAAACCCAAAGAGGTCAAGGGTTAAGGTCATAGGCATTAGAGGAAAATCTTTCGTGAAACCTACGTTTTAAAGGTTTCTGTTCATTTTTTAAAACTTTATTGTCAGATATGTGTTTGACGTTGGATTTTGTATTGGTTTGATCAGTGTTGTTAATGAATACGCTTGTTATGTTTTTATGATTAGCGTTGTCCTTGGGGTTATTATTATTATTATTATTATTATTATTATTATTATTATTATTATTATTATTATTATCATCATTATCATTATTATTATTATTATTATTATTATTATTGTTATCATCACCATCATCGCCGTCATCATCATCATCATAATAATAATGATATAGTAGCATACATATATACGTGTGTATAAATTTGATGTGATATATATGTATATATGTATATATGTATATATATATATATATATATATATATATATATATCTGGCTAGCTACCTAGTTATATATGTATATATATATATATATATATATATATATATATATATATATATATATATATATAAATATATATATATATATATATATATATATATATAGATAGATAGATAGATAGATAGATAGATAGATAGATATATAGATATATAGATATACATATATAGAGATATAGATATAGATATACATATACATGTACATATACATATATATACATATACATATATATATATATATATATATATATATATATATATATATATATATATATATATATAAACACACACACACACACACACACACACACACACACACACACACACACACACACACACACACACACACACACACACACACACACACACACACACACACACACACACACACACCTGAGAGCAATTCTCATGTTATCCTTCCCGGCAGCAGATTACCTTGCAAGGTGACCGAGAGCTGCTTGCAAATGCGCGGCCTCCTATCGGGATCCCGCTGGTTTGGCTTCACGCTTTTGCAACACAGGGAAGGATGGGGGGGGGGGTGCAGTTGCTCGTGTGTTAAATACAAGATGAAGGTAATGAGTCGTTAGGTGCAGAGGAGGGAGGGAGAGGGAGAGGGAAGAGGGAGAGGGAGGGTAGGATAGAGGGAGGGCGAGGGAGGGTAGGATAGAGGGAGGGAGAGGGGGGCAAGGCGGAAGGGAGAGGGGAGCAAGGAAGGACGGAGAGAGAAGGAGGGAAGGAGGGAAGAAGAGAGGGAGAGGAAAGAGGGAGGAAGGGAAGGAGAGAGAGAGAGGGAGGCAAGGAGGGAGAGAGAGAGAGAGGAAGGCAGAGAGGGAGGGAGAGAGAGAGAGAGGGAGGCAGGCAGGCAGGGAGGGAGGGAGGGAGGGAGAGAGAGAGGGAGGCAGGGAGGAAGAGAGAGAGAGAGAGAGAGAGAGAGAGAGAGAGAGATAGAGATAGAGATAGAGATAGAGATAGAGATAGAGAGAGAGAGAGAGAGAGACAGAGAAAGAGAAAGGGAGAGACAGAGAGAGAGAAAGAGAGAGATAGAGAGAGAGAGAGAGAGA
>NC_091587.1:14149112-14154112 GCF_042767895.1 Penaeus vannamei | reverse complement strand
TTCCACCCTCTCTCCCTTTTTCACTCCCTCCCTCCTACCCGCCCTTCTTCCCACTCTTCTAGCTCTTTCCCCCCTTCAACCCCCCTCCTCCTTCCTTCCCTCCCACCCTATTTTCCTCCTCGTCTCCCTTTTTCCATGCCTCCCTCTCTTCTTCTCTCCTCTCCTTCCCCCCTCCCCCTACTCCTCTCCCTCTGCCCCTCCCCCTCCCTCCCTCCTTCCTTAGCTCCCTCCCTCCTCCTCCACCTCCTCTCACTCCCTTCCCATCATCTTCCCTCCCTTCTCCCTCTTCCTCTCCCTCCCTTCCTCCTCCTCTCCCTCCCTCGTTCCTTCCCTCTCCCTCTCTCCCTGCCTCCCTCCCTCGTTCCTTCCCTCCCTTCCTCTCTCCCTGCCTCCCTCCCTCGTTCCTTCCCTCCCTCCCTCCCTCCCTCGTTCCTTCCCTCCCTCCCTCCCTCGTTCCTTCCCTCCCTCCCTCTCTCCCTCCCTGCCTCCCTCGCCCTGTCTGTCAGAGGCAGCGACGGGTCCCGGTCATCAGCTTCAACGAATCGAATCGAAAGCCCATTATGTTTATAAAGTTTTACGATTCTCTCTCTTTTCTCTTCGCTTCTCTTCTCTCTCTCTTATCATCTCTTCTCTTCTCTTCTCTTCTCTTCTCTCTCTCTCTCTTCTCGTCTCTTCTCTCTGTCTCTGTCTCTGTCTCTCTCTCTCTCTCTCTCTCTCTCTCTCTCTCTCTCTCTCTCTCTCTCTCTCTCTCTCTCTCTCTCTCTCTCTCTCTCTCTCTCTCTCTCTCTCTCCCTCCCTCTATCTCTTCCTCTTTCTCTCCCACCCTCTCTCCCTCTGTCTCCCTCCGTCCACCTGTGTGTGTGTGTGTGTCTGTGTGCGCGCGCACACACTAAGAAGAAAGGAAACCAGCCATAATAAGATGTTAGATTAAATCGTAACGTTTCGAACTCTTCACGAGTTCCTCATCAGACAATACCGAACCAAAATGGATCCATTTATAAAATTTATCATCACATAGGCATACACTCACATACAGGCATACGCTCACATACTTATATACCTACGAAAACATGCAAAAATATACGTCTACACATACACATTCATAAACTAAGGAGTGGTTGCCTAGCGGATGCCTTAGCGCAGGGCCCGGCTGATGGAGAAGCCCTAGAAGCGGAGGCGATTGGCGAAGACGGAGAGAAGAAGCAAAGAGTGGGATGACAAGGGACAAAGCAAAGGCTGGTGTGTTCTCTCTTGTTCGTTTGTGTTTTCTTCTTCTTTTTCTTCTGTTTCATCTTCTGCTTCTTCATCTTCTTCATCTATCTCCTTCATCTTCTTCATAATCTTCTTCCTCATCTTCTTCTTCATCTTCTTCTTCATCTTCATCTTCCTCATTTTTTTCTTCTTCTATTTCTTTAGTTAGGCGAGGAATGCGCCAAGGAATAAAGAAGGGGAAATGTATTTGTTGTTGTCATAGATAGAGTAGGATGTCGAGGAACAGACAGAGGGAAAGAGCCATGTTATTTGACCGTGTTCGAAGCGCAACAAATGAAAACGGAATGTGTTTGTGAATCTGTCATTTTTGTTGTTGCGGCGAAGGGCGGGGACGAGAACTATCTTACTCTTTCGCTTATTTTTCAACATTTTTGTGATTTTCTTTATTTGTGTCATTATTATTATTTTTTGTTATTTTATTATTCTATGATTTTATTTTATCATCATTATTATTATTATTGTTATTGTTTATACGCATTTTTGTGTTAGGGAAGGGTTACCGCGCTATCTTGGTGTTAAATTATGCTTAAAGATATGGCTGAGAACACACGCACACGCACACATGTATACCGTTACCCTGTCCACAAGAGAGAAATAGTTGAGTCTCCGCTCGGACTTCCTGGTTATGGTAGAAGTAGAGGTAGAGGTAGATTGGGGTGGGGGGGGGCGGGGAGAGGGGGAAAGGTTTGCGTGCCTGGCCTTTGCGGTTACAGTTGCGCTGACTAGCTGACTGTCTGTCTGCCTGTTTGTCTGTCTGTCTATCTGCCTGTCTATCTGCCTGTCTGTCTGCCTATTTGTCTGCCTGTCTATCTATCTGTCTGCCTGTCTTTCTGCCTATCTGTCTGTCTGTCTTGCCAGCTTACTTGCTGTCTAACTGACTGACCGACTGACAAGCTGCCTGATTGACGGACTAGCTATAGGACAGGCTGACTCACCGGCTGACTGGGTAACTGGCTATTTGACAGGGTGACCGGATGTCTGATCGGGTAACCGGCCGATTGACGGCTATACTGACAGACCGATAGACAGTCCGACTGGCAGACAGACTGGTTGGATGTACATAGAGGTGACTTTGCTAGGTTTGATGACGTCTCTTTCATGGGTGGGTGACGTGTGGGGGTGGAGGAGGGGGCGAGTGGGGAAAGGAGGGGGAGGGGGGGAAGAGGAGGAGGGAGGGGGGGAAGAGGAGGAGGGAGGGGGAGGGGGGAAGAGGAGGAGGGAGGGGGAGGGGGGGAAGAGGAGGAGGGAGGGGGGAAGGGGGGAAGAGGAGGAGGGAGGGGGCTCAAGAGATAACAGCGTCCCATGATGTCATTGTTTTCCAGAGAGTTGGTGGGTCATTGTTTGTGTGTTAATCTTTTCGTGTTGCGCTTGTGTTTGTGTTTGTGTCAGTGTCTGCGTTTAGATGTGATATTTTTTTGTGACTGAGGTGTATATGCGATTGGAAGAATATGTATATGTAAGTACTTTTATGTATAATTGTATGTTCATGTATATATGTCTGTGTGTTTACACATTTGTGCCTAAGATGCGTCCCCCTATTTATTTATTTGATGTATATATGTACGTGTATCTCTCTCTCTCTCTCTCTCTCTCTCTCTCTCTCTCTCTCTCTCTCTCTCTCTCTCTCTCTCTCTCTCTCTCTCTCTCTCTCTCTCTCTCTCTCTCTCTCTCTCTCTCTCTCACTCTCTCTCTCTCACACACACACACACACACACACACACACACACACACACACACACACACACACACACACACACACACACACACACACACACACACACACACACACACACACACACACACACACACACACACACACACACACACACACACGATCATACAAACAACCAAACAAAGTTACAGTACCGACAGGAGCAGCGATGGTGTGGTGCAATATGCCGTTGGACGCGTGGGGCGCTCTCGGTCTCTGCCTCTTGCCTCTCGTCTCCTGCCCTTTGCCTCTTGCCTTTCGGCCTCTGCCTTTGGTCTCTTGCCCCTCGCGTCCTGTCTCTGGCCTCTTTTCTCCTAGCTTCTGCGTTTGCTTTTCGCCTCCGCCCACTCGTCTGTTGACTCTTGCCTCCTGTCCTCTGCCTCCTACCTTCCGTCTCCTGCTCCCAGCCTCCGTCCTCGGCCTCGTGTCTCCGCTGACCGCGTTCTCTCTCGTTGCAGGTGTCTGATGTTCTACTGGAGCCGCAGCAGGGCCTTGTTTAGCCAATGGTCGCACTCCCCTGGGTGACCCCCGAGGCTCTCGCGCTTCCCTGGGTGGCTGCTGGTGGGCCTGTCACGCCCCTTCTGGGTGGCTGGCGCCCTTGCCACGCCCCCGGGCCACGCCCCCCGGGCACCGGAGAGGGAGAGCCCTTCGGAGTGCTCGCCGCCGGGCTTCGAGTGCCTGCCCGGCCGAAGCTGCTGCCGCTGCCACAGGATGTCGCCGACGACGCCACCGGATATGTCACTCTGACGTCAGCTAGACCTTGCCAGGCAGTGACACATCTCATGGCAGTGCTTAGACATTGGCACTAAGAAAGCAGTGTGTGTTTGTGTGTGTGACAGGACGTGTGTGTGTGTGTGCCGCGCCGCACGCACTCGTCACCTCGAACGTTGTGTTTATTTTTGTTTTTTTTTATTTAGTGCGAGAACCATGAAACGTGAGAACAGACACGGGTGGCAGCATGTCCGTTACTAACGATATGCAAGAAGACTGAGAAAAATACATTAAACCAAGACAAAGTGAAGTCGTAAAGTGTCTAGTAACAATTTAAGGAAAAAAGATAAAAAATCTCAGGACAAACACAAAAAAAGATAATTTAATTTAACCAAAAAACAAACAAACAAACGATCCTCAGTGTATGTGTTTGTCGAGGTGACGAAACAACAACAAAAAAGACAACAACTCAAAAAAACAACTCTTAAGACCTCCCAAGTGACCAGCATGCCCAACATGAATCTGAAGAAGCTTTGGCGTAAGAAAAGCGTGACGATCACCGAGTATGACCCAACATACAAGGTCGTGTATCTGGGCAACGTGCTCACGGGATGGGCCAAGGGTGAGTGCTCTCAGGTCACGGGGTCACAGCTTAGGGTGGTGGTGGTGGAGGGGGGAGGGGTGGCGGAGTCGTGTAGTGATGAGGGTGATGGTGATTGATGATGGTGAGAGTGGTGCGGTGAGAGGGGTGTTGATCATGAGGAAAGTGGTGTGGCGAGAATGGTAATGATGTTGATAATGGTGGGAGTGGTGTATATGTGGTGGTGGGAGAGTGAATAGTGTGATGGGAATGGTGATGGGGGTGAGAGTGGTGTGATGAGGATGGTGTTGATAATGAGGTGAGTGGTATAGTAAGAATGTTGATAGTGGTGACGCTAGCGTGATAAGAATGTTGATTGTGGCAACGTTAGTGTGATAAGAATAGTTATCGTAGTGGTGAGACTAGTGTGGCAAGAATGATGCTGATATTGGTAGTTATAGTGAACGATAAATCACCGCCGTTTTGAAGCAGTGTGTAGAAAAAGGCTCACTATATAACATAGATCCGATTAACATTTTGTGCACTGTGGCTATTTCTATCAGTGAAGAGTGTGGGGATAAGAATTGTACGATAAAGATGGTGTGATGGGAACGGCATCGTAAGTATGGTGTTGCTCTTAATTAATGAGGATGGTGGCGGAAACAGTAATATGGTGAGGATAGTATGATAAGAATATGTGCTTGATTGTGATAAGGATGGCATGTT
>NC_091587.1:14139112-14141612 GCF_042767895.1 Penaeus vannamei | reverse complement strand
GTCGGCGCTGCAGGAGTTCCGCCGGGAGAAGGTGGTGCGCCAGAACGCCCGCTTGTCCCTCATGCACGCCATCTACGACTCGGCCGCCATCCCGCGGCGCCGCCTGCTGCTCTCCACGGGCTCCGCCAACTACCGGCCTCCGCTGGAGCGGTCCAAGAGCGCGCCCAAACTCGGCGCCATCGAGGAGAGCATCGAGGAGGAGGAGGCGGAGGCGCTCGACAGCGACGTCGATGACATCGACGAGTTGGACGAGGCGGCGTCGGTGCACCTGCAGCCGGAGGACGTGGGGCTGTCGAGCGCCGTGTCGGAAACCACGTCGGACATCGTGGTGGACTACGACTCGAGCAGCGAGGTGGCGAGCGCCGGCCAGGAGAGGCTTGCGCTGGAGGAGGACTTCGACGAAGGCAGCGCCAACTTCTCGCACTTCTGCCACTCGGACACGCCCCTCTACTGCCCCGTGCCCCCGCTCTCGCCTATCGGCGACGCGAGCGAGGTCCACGAGCCAGGGGGAGGGGGAGGGGGTAGGGACACAGGGACGATGATGGGGGACGTCTCGACGACCAGCGGGAAGGACCTCGGCCTCCTGGCATCGCTCACGGGGGAGCTGAGTCTCGCTCCTCCTGCCGAAGAATCGCTGACGTCGGACCAGCCCGAGTCCCTGGGTTCGCACTGCGACTCGTGCAACTCCTCGTGCGGCGCCTGCAGTGACCCGTGCGACGTGGCGGTGGAGCAGGAGCACCTCCTGGGCGAGGGCAACCACATCATCTCCGACGGCCACATCCTGAGAGAGGGCGAGAGCCCGGGGAAGATGGCCCGCATGGAAGGGGACAATATCAGTGAGGAGAGTGGCTACTCCGAGGACAAAGATTCTTTGCAAAATTTAGACGCGACCAAACTTTAGTGTACTTGATCTGATGTAATTATATTCATAATTATCCATATCATGATCTGACGCAAGTGACACCGTTAGCGCCGGCTCTGCTCGGGCTTGACGCGGTAAATTGTGTTTCTCTCGCCCATCATGTGTTGTGATGCATGTTATATAACTCTCCCCCTCACCCCTCGCCTACATAAGGATGACATTGTTACCGTGTGTAACTGCAGTGTCCCAGCTGTTCCAAAGGATCTGTCTACCTGTACAGCCTTTTTTCCTGAGATATAAAATGAATTCTCTCCCTTTAGCCCCCCTGTGAAACTTTCCAGAATAAGATTATGGAAATGAAAGTGGAAACAAAAAAATATACATACGAATCACCCCCGGAGCAATAATAGTATTGATGACTGTGTTAAAAAGAGAGATTATGTATAGAAACACTGGCTTCTGTTCTGTTTCATTTCGACTGTTATAGTTCTTAGAATAACTCGGCAGATACTGTAGTTGATCGGAGGGCAATCACCAAGTGCCATGTGTAGTTTCTTCTTCATTTTCCAACCTAGTTCATTCTAGTGAGAGAAAGAAAATGTTTATTTTGGTTTCCCATTCAGATAGGAATTGTAAAACATTTGTGGCATTTTTTGTAAAGTCCGTTAGCGAAAGTGAATTCTTGTAACATTTGGAAAAAAGGTTTTAATAGTGTTGTATGATATGGGAATGGGAATTTCTTTTCAGAACAACTGGAATTTTTGAGATTAGATAATCTTTGTACAGAAAACACTATACTTGTTATAGTCATTATTTTATTTTATACATTTTGATACAACTATCTGTATTCAAGGTGCACATATTTATATATAAACTGTTGATGAAAATAGAAACATATGTATGAAATCGAAAATTTTTATATACATCCAGGATATTCAAAATTTTGTGAAATTTGAAACTGGATACTTTCGTTGATAAGTTAAATGGTTTAGGCTTTATATGAAAATGAAAGTGAGTAAACAGTTCATGTATAATACTGACTAAATCACACGAATGGCCATTTGATAAACTGCGGTATGTTTTTAAAGGAGGAGAAACAAATATATTTAAAAGTGCATATATTTACGATGATGGTGGTTGATACTTTGCACATTTTGTATCAAAGACTTGTATAATAGATCATACTGGAATACTCTTTCACTATTTAAACGTACACTATTGTCTTTTATGTGTATTTTTTCATAATTGTATTTTTTCGTACTCATCCCTGTTTGGAGAAGGGAGAAATCAAACGATTGTATTCAACACTGTAAGATATCAGAGTTGATGCATTCAGTGAAGATTTAAGTATTAAAAGAAGAATATTATATTCAAATGCAGTAAAACAAATCTATTGTATTGAGTATTTAAGACTCAAACAGTGAGAAAGAAGTGTTGTATTCAACTCCCAAAGATAAAACAGTAACAAACAAGTACTGCATTCAATTCAGTGAGATAAAACAGCAAGAAAACCGTACTGTATTCAACTCACCAAGATAAAACGATTGCTGTATTTCACAACTACACGTGAAACTGCATGGCTTCCTGGTGTCCATTCCACCTAATGTAAAGTACTTTATGTTTAACGTCAATAAACAT
>NC_091587.1:14114112-14119112 GCF_042767895.1 Penaeus vannamei | reverse complement strand
GACTGCAGACCAAGCACATTAGCCTTTATTGAGTAATACTATACTAATACTATAGTAGAGCCTCCCACATCTACAAAAGCACTGACACAAGCTGCCAGAGAGACATATAGAAAATGTGTAGTTCTGGAGGACAGATGGTGTCACTGGCCTCAGTAAAGGAAACAGTGTCTGTAGTGCCATCTATTCAATGGACAGAGGAGTATAAGCATAAATTTCTTCTCAAGTGGAAGACCTGTACTTTGTCCTAGGCTCCATCTTACTCTGAATACCTGAAGAATTGTTTGTGTTCCAGGCCTGGGATTGGGGGTGTTGCAGGGGTCTCAACCACCTGCATTAGATGATATAGGGTGCACAGATCATTTTCCATTATATTTCACTCTGCGTTTATTGGTTGTAAGCTCCATCCTGCTGTGAATATAGAGAGGATTCTTTGTATTCTAGGATTAGGGGGTGGTAGCCACTCTATGGCGGCTGCAGTGGCTGTGCCCCCAGAATCAGATGTTACCCAGGATTTCCTTGGTAATCACCATTCCCTTTCCTTACAGTGAGGATCAAAATTGTTGGTTATAGGGAGTTTCCATGGTATAATTCCTACACATATGAGTAGTAGGGTGAGAGGAATTAATTGTTACCAGCATTGTTGTGACTGAGTGTGCATAGGTCCTTTAAACAGTTACTCTGACAAAGTAAGGTAAATCTTCTTCTTTCTTCTTTTATAGGGTTTTAAACTTAAGTAACGTAAATTTTTGCAAGAAGTGTAATTACTCATTTCTCTACTAAATATATGGAGTTTTCTATAAGAACAGGTTGGTTACGAGACAAGAAACAAAAAACAAAAAGCAATATATGCTTACAAGATACCTACACTGAACTCTCAATCTAATCTGTGATAGATGCCTTACAGTCTTGTGTCCAATCTGATATTGGTGGAAAGTCAAATTAGCTTTTATGCCTTCATTCGTCTGGCAGGCATCTGTAAACCATCATTACACATATTCTGCTAAGGATAACTAGGACTGTTTCATAATTTAATGATAAATCACCAAGGTTTTCTAAAAGCTCTATATTGCCAGAATATACATGGAGATTTGTAGGCATTTGCTGGATCACTGAGGTTGCAGAAGTCAGTAGCATGTGAATGGGTATGGTTTATAGCCCAGTATCAGATGTTTTGGTATCTTTTATACATTACCAAAAAATTGACTGAAAATACATACAATATATGCAATTTTTAAAGATTACATATGTGCATAAGAAGTATGGATGTAATAATATCTTTACATGAACATCTAACCAGTAAGGTGGTATGAAAATACAGTTTTGAAAAGGACATACATTTTGCATATATTATCAAAAATATGTGGTTTTAGCTTATACAAGCTGTAAGAGATATTAAAGGATTTGGTGAATATTTAAGAATGTGTAAGTATTACAAAAGAAAAGAAAAAGAAGAGAGAAAAAGTTTAAAGTGCAAAGTATTTGCTGTTTTACAAAGTCTCCATGTGAAGAACATTTGAAGTCTCAAAAAAAAAGAATTTTTTTATGGAGGAATAGTCTCTCAGGATTTTTTCTGAAGCTTGGACTTTTTTGTATTGATTATATTTATTTTGGTTTGCATATTCCTGAAATGCTTTATGTTATAGTATCTTGTTTTGTAATTCTTTTCAGACTGATTAATTATTCTGCACATTTGTGGAGAATGCTGTCATTTTCATTTTTTTTTCGCTTGCTTTATTTATTTCTATTATAGGACTATTTAATACTCATGATAGATGTAGCTTTATGTGTTTGATATTGTGCTTTAGGTAATGCTTGTGATAAATATATCACTAAATGTTTAATTTTGTATTTCAGGTGAACACAATTCCTTAGCAAGATTTAAAAAGAAGTTACGACTACATTAAAGTTTATGCCGGTAGGTAATGTATATATTTTAAGGCTAGTTATTAGAAATGAATATATTAGATATGAAATGCATTTATTTATCTGATTATATTGAATCCCTCTCTTTCTTGTCAGTGGCAGTTAGTTATCAAATTGTCATAAAAAATATTGTTTCACTATCCCTAGAATTATACTTAATGTGTTTCTTAAATGTATCAAGGATACGTATGTCTCACCAACTTAGAAATCTAATCCATTCCTTTACAGACAATCTAATATATGGTCCTTTCTCTTGAATCTAGAATCATCAAAATATATATCAAGAGTAAAATTTGAATACAGATATAAAACTAACCGAGCTAAGAGTGTCATGGAAACATGATCTGAATGTTGCCAGCAGTAGTAGAATGGTAATACCAATATTTAATGACAGTTTCCAGTTGTTGTTGTTTTCAGAATATGCACTCATTATAAGTATTACAGGTATCATTTATGAATATCAGGAAATATTTGTCTTCATTTAAGGAAGAGATCACTCCAAGATAAGTTGGGCAAGTGTTGTTTTATTCAAACTGTTGGAAATGCATCTTTTTTGAAGGGTTGCTTACAGTTTGACTTCCAATCTATGATAACTGCTCAATAATAATATTTTTCTTGTAAAATGTGGCCTTCTGTGAAAGGATTCTATGTTAAGTAGCTCTCTTTATGCCATTTTTTAAAGGAAGAGATTGTTATAAAGTCTTACATAAATGAATGAATGTGTTTCATACCACATGTGTGCTTAAAAAAAAGTGCAAGTTATGTGAACACACAGCAAGAACCTCTTTATGATGGCATTGATTGACTTCTCTAGTTAAGAGTTTAGAACTTGGAGATAGAGAAGGTGTTCAAGAAATTCTAAAGCCAAACTTGTGTTGTTTGACTGGACAAGTCTTATAGCTGACAGAACTTAGGGGCCTGAACTTCTGCATATGTGAAATGGAGCTATATATTATGTTTCAAATGTAGCCAAAGGCTTATGACCAACTTACTACTACAACCAATAATGGTTTCAGATGTGAAAAATGGCTGCATTAGGAAATAAGCCAACCTATAAAGTACAAGGCTTTCAGCACCTCTGGGGCACTGCTTTTATTTTGATCTTGGTTGATTTATTATTTACTTGGGAGTAGATCCTCTCCCAAACAAAGTCTGAAAAGCTCCTATACCAGAAAGTAACACCTGTATAAAAAGTTATTGTTCACTAACTGTACAGTTGCTGGAAAGGGAAGATGTTGTTTGAGGATGAAGCCAAGTTTCAGATTTTTCTCAGTACTTGATACTTTTCCTTGCCCGGTTGCCATTGACTAGTCTGGGTAAAATGTGAAAGTCTGGATAGGCATGAGACATTGATAGAAAAAAAGTACTACAGTTGTATCACTGAAATTCTAAGACAGTTTTCCAGTATTCTGTTAGGATGTTTAGACATTAGAGGCCACATTTGATGGAAGGGATGTGAATAGTAACCAGAACTGACTCTGGAAAGCACTGGTGATATAGGCCTTGCCCTTGATAGGACCCTATATGTGAAGACACATATTCTGTGCTGGTTCTAAACTTTAACACAGGGCTTACGATGGCAGGGAGTCAACATGCGTTTTTGGTATTATTACCATTCATTAGATTCTTTGGTGATGCTTATCCTTTGACAAGTTTCTCCAGTTTCATTAAACATTATCATTCAGTGGTTATTTTTTGCGTACTCAAGATTGAGTCAGGTATCCCTGTGTGCAACTTACATGAAAGAAAATAATGTAAATTTTCTTTTCACCCTCATGTAAAACACACACCATCTCTCATTTTAATCTCATGGAGCTCATCATATTACTTTCAGGATTTCATGGTGATTATTTGTAACCTCTCACTTTCATAAGTAGACGCTTTAAATGTTTAACCTCATTTTCCTTTCACTTACTGCTTAATATTTTGTGTTTTAAGGTTTTCAGGCTTACCCTCAAAGAAGTCATATATCGCTTTTTCAGATTATTTCAGTGACTCTGTAAATAATGTGAAAAGGATATGTTGCATGCATCTGTATGACTGGGAGGATGTTCTACAAAATACAGATTAGTAAGTGAGTCATGTGAGGGTTGGGATGAGGTGGCTGTGCCATATACTAAATTCTTCATGATTCATATGTTTGATATAACATATGCTACATGCCATGTTGATACATGTCCAATTCTACATTAATATTATAGTGATTGAGTCATTCATATACCATAAGAATTGAGTACAGTGTGAATTATTCTTAGAGTGAGATGCTATCTTCATAAACTTTTTATTATTATTATTATTCATAAGGTGCATTTCATATGTGATCCAACACATGGAAGGGATGAAATTCCTTTTCATTTGTTTGTAGTTTTTAAGGCACTATACATTACATGTGAATGTGATCTGTCTGTTTGATTATTTTTATGCCTTTTTCTTTTTATGATGGGATAGAATTTGAAATAGATGTAATATAGTTTCTAGTGTCAGCCTACAAGACCTTACCTGTGAGCTAATGGCTTGCCATATCCATCTTTATAGCTGAATAGTGAAAACAACATGAATAGAACATAATGAACTAGAGATAATGTTTATTTTGTTTAAGTAAAGATGCATCTTAAGAATACCTACAGCAGTTATTGACTCATGATTAGTGAAGTTTTAAAAGTTAAGAATGAAGACTGAACATTGTGATAAGGAATGCAGCCACCCTCCCAACTTTCGCAGGGTACACAATATATTTGGTACATTATTGCATTCTGACAATAATGAGCATTGCCTAATCTCATACTATAAAAGAAGTTTCCTTAACCCTATTCATCATCTTTTATTAACGTACAGTATATAATAGGTGTGTGTGTGTGTGTGCATGTTGTGTGTGGATGTGTTTGCGTGCTCTGAATGAATCTTTCACTGTAGCAACTGATGTTAAAGATGTAAAAATTCCCAAGTGACAATGCTGATAATGGTATGAGATCTGTTCAGTAATTGTAAATATACTAACAATGCTGCTTGTAATGATGATATTAATTAATTATGTGGATTGGAATGACAATGCTTAAATGATTATAACTTGAGGATGA
>NC_091587.1:14096612-14104112 GCF_042767895.1 Penaeus vannamei | reverse complement strand
TTTTGATTTGTAATGAGTAGTAGTTATATATCTATTTATTTGTTTACTTTATTACAGTCCTATTTTATGCAACCTATTTTCCTTCATGAATCATCTCTTGTCCTGTTGATACATTACTTATCCAGAAGCAACAATATGGTTGACCATCTTAATTAGATAATTTTGCAACTTGTTTTCCCCTCATAAAAACAGATCTAGGCTTTTTGAGACAGTAGTACAATTACCTTGTACCTATTATTGTAAATTTTTTACCTTATCTCAATTTACAGGATCTATATGGATACAACGAAAGAAGTGACATATACAGTGTCGGCATTGTGGTGTGTGAATTAGGCAATGGAGAGGTGCCCTATCGTGGAATACCCTCAACACTCATGCTTTTGGAGAAGTTAGAGGATCGTGTGCCCTTCCTGTATGATGCCTCGACAGTGCCACAGATTGCAGAGAATGGCCAAGGTTGGGGTCAGTTGCATTCTGTGTAGTTAAATTAGATGCAGGTGACAAAATGCAAAGAAGAGTGGATAATTATTGCTTGGTAGAAATCCAAGTGGAATATGAATAAAATAATAAAGTATGGGAGGTAGCATAGCTCAGTGGTAGAGTGTTGGCTTTATAAATGTTGGGTCCTGGGTATTCACCTAGTTGCCCCCTTAGTCGACTCATCTATGAGCAATGGCAGGCTTACATCAGCATTCTGGCTTAGTACACATTCCTTTACAAACTTAACCCTACATCCACTTGGATATGAAACCAACTTTGACTTCGATTAAAGTATGAAAAAGTATGACCATGATCATGTGATTCAGAAGTTTTAATGACCCAATTGCGTAAGTGAACATCTGTAAATTCATAATTTAATGCTTTATTTCTCTATGGTAGTAAATCTGACTAATGTTTTTCTCTTTTTAGCACCTGCATTTAAGGATAAAGTAAATTTCAGGCTTGTGTGAACTTTGCCATCAGAATTTATAATGGTATCATATATCATATGGATTTCTTGCTGCAACAAGACAATGCCAGTATGTTACAGATTATCAGATTTTCATGTATTTATTTATTGACTCATTGTTTATGGTCAGCAGGAATGGCCACAGACTCAGGCGTTGGAGGGAGTGTGGGAGACAACCTTACCAGCTTGGCCATCACGCAGCGACTTTTCTCTCCTGCGGCTCATGACCTGGTAGCTCTGGCTTTGACCAGATGCCCTGATCAGAGGCCCACAGCTGATGAACTCTTGCACCACCAGTTCGTTAGGTATACAAGAAAACTCAATGGAACCCTTCCACAGTATCTCCATCCAGTAGTGCCCATCACCCAGCAGACGGAAATAGGTAAGTATTTCATTTCAGGTAAATATTTCCTAAAAATTGGAAATGGAAGTAGAAAACTACATGAAAAGCCTATATTTGAACCCCTGTAATCCAGAAGACGTGATCATCATGTCAGGAAAAATTTGACTTGAGGGGCGGGTGATGTGAACTTGCCGATCATTGGGAAACTCTGGGTTAACGTGAACTTGCTGTTGTGAACATTTTGGCTGAAAGGGGAAAGACCCACCATGAGTTCACAAAGCTCTTGTATGGTGATTAGACTCATTTAGCATTTGGGAAGGGGCTTTTGCATTATTTCCATCAATAAACGAATGTGGAATATAATGTCCATTTGGCATGACTGTAATAGTGTTGGCTCCTGGGCGTCTGCTGCTTCCATGCTCAGGATTGTATCCCTGGCTGCAATGACTGGGGGCTCAGTCAGGAGTAACAAAATGTTATGTATTGTTATAATTATTGCACCAAGATATAGATTACTTAGAGACATGAGTCTGCTTAAAAGCTAAAAATGCTTATGCTGAAAAAGAGAAAATATCATTGCAAAGGGGAGGCATAGAGTCTCGTCACCAAACATGAGTGCCACACACCTGGCAGTGTGTTTGTTTACGTAAGCCTAATGCCCTCATTTCCTGCCCTTTACCCATAAGGATATACCCACCCCTTCTGTTTCCCCATTCTCATTTCTTTTGTGACTTACACTAAGCCAAGGACCCAAGTATTACAAGTCTTAATATTCATAACTCAGAAATATTGTATGATTTATGTAGTTTCAATCTTTCTTATTTTACTCTCAGAACAGAATTTCAGTTGAATGACTATACTGATGTTATCAACATTCTGCATATGATTCCATGAACATATTCTATGATTAAAAATAATATTTTATTTCCTTTTTAAGTGTGGTATGGCTAATAGTTTCATATGAATGTAGCCCCATAATACATTAAAACATTAATAAGTTGTAATTAGTTATAAAACTATTGTAAATAATGACTTTCAGAAATTGTTTTCAATAATAACTGAGGGTATCTTTTCTTTCCAGGTGATTCTGTTCCAGATCTTCTTGAAGAGAGTTTAGACCAGATAAGTTTGAACGATGAAGTAACCTGGGACTTTTAAATTCATGAAATATGCCTTATTATATATTTAGTCAAATTATCCAATTGTTCCATTTTAAATAAAACATATAATTTTCCTTATATATATATTGCAATTTTTTTGTTTTTGTTTTTCTGTGTATGGACATGTAAAATACCAATAAAATGTTTATATTGTCTCAGTTCCTCTTTAGGTTGACAATGTTAAAGAAATTGTTATATTTTAGTGTGTAAGTGCAGTATGCTTTCACTTACCTGCTTCTCCATACTCTGGCTATTTGCTGTATAGCTAATGATATGTACTTGAATGTACAAATTAGATTTTAAAAAACTGTGGCTTACATAAAAAAGGTATTTTAGGCATTGTTTGTGTATGAAGAAAGAAAAATATATTAATAATATTCCTCTTGATTAAAAGAGATCCACAAACATGTATTTACATAGTTTTCATTCTAAGCATCCTCTGGTGTTGTATTTCTTCATGTTATATGATAATAGTGCTTCATTTATATATGACCCATTTTTTTTCATTTATTGTCTCCACTAACATAATTGCATTTTAAACAATGGGGATTAATAATTAAAAATTAGACTCATCTGATGATTCTATAAATTTATGGAGTTATCCTCCAGATGAAAAAAAAAGCATATATTATTATTGTGTTATTTCACAATTAATTGTAATTGCACCAAATGTCACATCACTTCCATTTATACATAATAGTAAAATCACTTTTAAGTGCAGAGAAATTGGAGGGTGGATTAGGGTTAAGCACATCTTTTTCTTTGGTTATGAATATTCTTGAGAGTGACTAGCAGTCACTCTGACTGCTAGTCTTGTCAGACTAGCAGAGGAAGAGGTATGTGTACAAAGGAAGTGGTAGGAAAAGGCGAGGTGGAATATGTAGATAGTATGATACAATGGATAGAGAGAGGAGGAGGGGTACGCACTGGGGAAGTGGTAGATATTGGAATGTCTGTATCTAGAATTTGACTGGTAGAGGGAGGTGGCAGAGGGAGGTGGTAGAAGTGGGAATGTAAAGAGGAAGAGGAAGAGATACTGTGGGAGATGTAGAAACATCTTGGGCGAAGGGGGAGGGGCAGAGTGTAGGACAGCACTGGAGTAGGGAGCAAGAGAAAAATCTTGTTGGTGTGCTCCCTGCCTGGCCTCACTTAAAGTTGGGCCAATTTAGAATTTGAGAATTGCCACCTCAGACTCGAATTTGTAGGTAGGGTAACCCCTATAAAATATATTATGGGAGCCACCACAATTGGCACACATGTGTGACTGCACAGAGCAGTTTGAACAATCATGACCAGGTTGGGAACATAAAGGGCAGTGGGCTGTGGAGCGATAGTTTGCTTGGCAGGGTGGCTTAAAGCGCCAACATTTCTGACATTGACGGGGGAGTAGTAAGTTTAGCTGGAGTAGGACAGGGCAGGGCTCTCCACCAATATAAACTTCATTGGGGAAGTCATGTCTAAAGAAGGTTATCGAGGAATATTGGTGTACGACTTTTAGTGGCCTTTGGGGGAATAGTGTAAGGGAGTACTGTACATCATAGTCAAAGGGGCAGGCAAATATGGTGTTTTTACAGTTTGGCCAATCTGTCATAGACAGGAAAATCAGCCTGGGAGAACGAAACAGTTCTAGTACATTGCTGAATGAAAGGGTATGGTTAGAGTAAGGGGCTTGTTGGGGGAATCACAAAAAAAATTACCACACTTGGCTGGCGTAAAAAAAAAGTAGTCAAAAGGTTTGTAGAGGTGGAAGTAGCAGAAAGACAAGGATCTGTGCAAGAGGGGGTGTCAATTGAAGTAGTACTGTGAGGAGGTGGATAATAAAGATGAAAAATAAAAAAAAGTGAAGGAAGTTTTCTGATAGGTAATATCATTGACGAGTGACTTGGAATGGACAAAACTGACAGCAAGTATCAAGGAGGAGGTAGTAGTAACAGTGTTCAGTTGTGATCAATGGAGAGCCAGGGGTATGGAACCAAAAATTATGAGTCAGTGGGGACTATACCTTTATCAGAAATACATTGATGATTGATTTTACTTACTTGTTGAACATTTTCTGTGTAATCTAGAGTAAGCAATAGGTTGAGGCTTGGCAGGTAAGGAAAGGCAATACAACACTTATAAAGTATTATGGCAAAAAGGTTAAAAATGAGTTAATGATTAGGACATTAGGGGTTACATAGTTGAAATTGGTCAAATGCATGTCTTGCATTTTGTAGGTATGCATATTCATGTTTTTTCTGCATTTGTCTCTCTGATATCACTGTCAGGGACAATATTTACAATATCATTCCAGGTGATGCGAACTTGCTGTCATGAGCGAAGGCCAGGGTGATGGAAAAGTCTTGCCATAAGTACATAACCCTCTTGGAGTGTGATTTGACTTATTTGTTGCTTAGAAGAGGGCTTTAGTATTATTCCCATCAATAAACGAATGTGGAATGTAACATGCGTAAGCTGTGACTGGAAGAATGCTGGCTCCAGGGAGGAAGCCATTTCCATGCTGTGCACTGTATTCCTGGCCGCTGTGACTGGTGGTGCTGGTTGTATTATGGAAAATTGAAATATATAAAAAAATGGGAAACGTGACACAAACTAACCAAATAACCTATACATTTTTTTTTTTGCACCAAGTTCTTTACTACATAGAGAGATGATATCAAGTCTATGCAAGAAAAATAAGCTATTACCCTCTGGATAAATCAAATCAAAAGACAAATATGGACATTGGAAAATAGCAAAAAAGCTAAAAAAGTTTACACAAATAACTTTGCAAAGGGGAGGCACAGAGTTTTGTACCACTTGTACCACGGGTGTTTGTGCAAGTTTGTGCCCACCTAGCCTACGAGATGCACACCCGAGATGTTGGCTACATAAGTAACTCACTACCTGTAATTTTGGCACTGTGATTTTCGTGATGCAACCAGATCCAACGGGTTAGTGGGAAGAATATCAGGATCATATCATCTAGTCCCTACTAGGACTAGATGGCAGCATTGGGGGTTGAAAAAGAGTGTACTAACTGGATGGTAATGAAACATGGGGTAAAGCAGGTGTGTGTTGTCTCCAGATCTACTTACATTGTTTAGCCAGATAATAATGGACAAGATTAGAGATATGGAAGGACAAGATTGGAGAACTAAATGAAAATAACAGTGTTGATGACACAATACTTTGCAGTAAAATCAAATGATGCAGATAACACAATACTTCAACATTCCTAATAAAATCAAATGAAGCTTGTAAAAGTAAGGGACTCAAGTTGTATGCTGGAAAACAAGTTATTACAAAAATTAAGTGGATAATTCTTGAACATGAAATACCTGAGCTAGAAAAATGATTTCAAATAACTTTGGATCCATTATGATTGAAGATTTGAGATCTGATCAGGACAAAAACTGAATGGGAAAATTATCTGAAAAGCTCAACTAACAATAGCATGTAGTGTTTTGTGTGATCAACCCCAATGTATGACAGTGCAGCCTGGATCAAGAGTACAGTAATGCAAAAAACAAAACAAAAAAGATACAAAAAAGAAAGCAAGGAGAAAATAACCTGTTAGATATCTGGACAGCTTGTTGCAATAAGTGGGAGGGAACATGAGAGCACAAGAGTTGATGAGAGTGGCAGAAAATAAGAAATATGGCATTCCATGGTCCCCTACATCAAAGACGTGGCACATTGATGAGGTAAGGTAAAGTAAGTATATACTGCCTCACTGCCAATACTATTTAGCAGATTTATGTGACAGGGGTGGGTGGGTTACACCTACATTCCATGGCCTTATTATTATTTTTTAAAAGCTCTTAAGCATGATATGGAAGTTTCTATCCCATACCCATTCAAAAAGAAATCAAGTCTATTTTAAATTAATATTTCAGAAGTCAGAGTCCTTGAAGTCGTGACAGTAACTAAACGGGCACAAATTTATACTTTCAAAACATAATATATCCTTAACTTCTATAAAAGGTCAGTGAAAGGTCTACAATAAAGAAATTAAACAAATATATTCCTATGAACTTTACAAATGTATCAAGACATTAACAAATAACTGCCTGATAAAGAGAACCTACAAGCATTTGCTACATTTATCACTTAACTTCAGGGTACACTACAGGACCACCATTTTCAAGCCAATCCTCATATGAACCTACATAAACCCTGAAACAGAAAACAAAAAAACATTAAAACAAAGAGTGACAATATAAGATCTGTTACTCTGGGAAAAAAAGAGTATATTATTATATATCTCAGTTTATATCATCATTGTAACCATTACAAAACAATTTTTAAGCCAAGATAATACACCTCTATTTCACATGGTCATCTAAGTTGCAAGTGCTATATAACTATTATTAATGTTCATAATCTTATGATAATAATAATGATTACGATAATAGCATTAATTTAAATAAAATCTCAAGAAATGGTCTAAACAGGCAAAATCTGCTTGGCCTTGTAAGACTACTTAGTGACTAAGTGGTTGGGAATCTACTGCAGACAGTGCATGTACTCTTTATCAATGGGTTAAAGACCATCTTTCTTATCTTTCCAAGCATACATCCTTACCGAACATCTTTATAGCCGGCTCCTATCATAGCCAGCTGAGCTGTCCTTGCACGAATACCACCCAGACACATTACAACGATAGGTTCATCAATGTCAGGCTTCTCAAACCCAAATTTATCAGTAAAGTCTTCTTCTGGGAGCAGGATACTTACTCCTAATGTTTGTACTGGAATATGTAAGTAAAAGGGGTGACTTTCGCATCAATAATTGTGAAAATAGATAAATAAATCTAGCAGAAGTCATCGTATCATGACCTTTCCTGTGCCACTGGCTCATCAGAGGGAGCTTCTTTTTCTCCAATATTAGCAGCTTCATTTATATGGCAATGCTTTTAGGTAATAGCACCTAAGGTGAAGGTAAACCTTCAAATTTTTAATATATAAAAAATGATAGCAAAATAAAAGCTTTTAGGTGCCAAATGTCGCTCGCAAACTACTGGATGAGCCAGGTGCATACAGGAAACTATCAATGTGCGCCAACAA
>NC_091587.1:14084112-14086612 GCF_042767895.1 Penaeus vannamei | reverse complement strand
GTGAGTCATATCGAGTGCTTGCAAATGCGTTTCTACTCTACGAATAAATCTCACACAAGGTGCTCACAATGATGTACTTGCATTATTTTCACCTGCCATTCCAGGCACGGGAGCTGACGTCGCCCGCTTCGCGCTGGAGTCGACGGCCTTCCAGACGGTGGTCGGCTGGGGAGGAGCCTTCACGGACGCCGCCGCCAAGAACATCCTCGACCTGTCGCCGGACGCTCAGGACCGACTCCTCAGGTGCTGATAGGACGCGCCTGCAAGGTTCCGCTACTCATGTTCCTTATGTTCTTTTTCTTCCCACAAAGTATGCAAAATATACCCAGCCGCGAAACCTGCAAACCGAGTCTCAGGTGTTGGCAAGGCGTTCTTGTACATTTCCGTTCCGTCCCGTTCCAGTACGTTCCCCTTTAAGCTCCCCACAAAAGCATGGGAAATGCACGGTGGCGTGTGAGCTCCTTTAGGCAGCTACTAAGAACACCGGAGATGAAGTGATACAGCCTCGGGGGAAATGAAGTACTAAACCCTCTTCAGACTACGGATGTGATTCTAGAGTTGAAGAAGTTTCCCTGTTTTTCGTACTGCTACTCCCTCCCTTCCTTTTCCCTACCCCCCCTCCCCAACCCAGACCCGGTGGTGGCATGGGATTGCAATGGACATGGAGGCCGGGGATGCCTATGTCTAATTCATACTTCACTCGCCGGTCTTTCCTGGATGGAAACCTGGCCTTCATAAGGTACTTTCACCGAGCAGACCTTCATTTGCCAAATTATTTTCATTTGAAGTCCCCTTGATAGACCTGTTTTTTTATATGGTATATTCCATCCGGCAGCTCCTACTTCTCGCCCTCGGGTCTCGAGTATAACATCGGGCGCGTGAACATGGGCGGCTGCGACTTCTCGTGGCGCACGTACACCTACGCCGACGCGGAGGGGGACGTGGAGCTCAGCACCTTCGCCCTCCAGCCGGAGGACACGGACTACAAGGTGGGAGGGGATGGGGAACACACACACACACATACACCTTGAAATGCGAGGTCCAGTAAATAGTGACTGACTGATCGCTTGTTTGGACTCATATACCAATCCACTAGCTATGGTCATTAGTACCGAAGTTTGCATACTCATTATAAGAAGAAATATTAAGATATTTCTGCACAGCGACAATTCAAAATGTTTATCAAAAGTGATTAGTGTAAGACTCTTTAGTTCATACTTTTTCAAAAATACTGATTTCTATCAGAAAACTAATTAAGCCGCAAAGCAGTTTTCCCCCAGCAGCAAAAATGACAAAGTTCATCCTTTCAGAAAGTAATATGAATTGCGATTCAAAACAATCATTACTGAGTGTCTCTGCTGACGACGCAGGCGCACGTTGGCGCTGTCTGTAGCTAACTGTTTACTCTTTGCAGTTAGAGTATCTCTTTATTTCTTCATTTCATTAAACTAAATGGTATATGATCAGGACTTAGCGTATCAGCTTTTAAAGTTGTAATCTCTGTGCTGCCAGTTTGCAGTAAAGCTAACTTCCCTGAACTAGTGACCAACCAGGCGTATATTTTTCCAAGATCTTAAAGGACATAATCATCCCAAAATGGTCAACCCAGCCTGGGCACGTTTCAGAAACCAAGGGAGCATATGTATATCTCAGATTTGAAATGTATTATCGCTTTCTCGTCGATTAAGATGTCTTCCCGGCCAGATCCCGGTGATCAAGCGGGCGGAGGCGCTGGCCGGGCGGCCGCTGAAGCTATTTGCGTCGCCGTGGACGGCGCCCAAATGGATGAAGACCAACAACGACTACGTGGGCTACGGCCAGCTGCGAACCGACATGTACCAGCCCTGGGCCGACTACTTCGTCAGGTGGGGAAGAGGGCTTACCTTCCGTAGGAATAGAGGTGTCTGTCAATGCTTAAGAGATTTTTTTTCAAGCGACTGGATAGATACAAGTAAATCTGTTCAGTGTTCGTTTTGTCAAAATGACATTGAAATTGCAAGTTTTCGATATTATCTGTCAAACATCTTCATTATATTCCCAAGGCTATGTTGATATATCTCATGCCTTCTTATCTTCGGCGAACAATATCCATACACGTTTTGTTAACCCCGACTATTCAACCAGGTTCCTGGACGAATACGCGGCCCAAGGAATCACGTACTGGGGCCTGACGACGCAGAACCAGCCATATGACGGGTATCTGCCAGACTTCAGCTTCAACTGCATGGGCTGGACGGCAGAGGAGCAGCGCAAGTGGGTGGCGGAGAACCTCGGGCCGACGCTGCTGCAACATGGCTATGAGGACGTCAAGCTCATGATTCTCGACGACCAGAGATACCAGTTACCAGAGTGGGCTGAGAGTGTATGGTATTCTTATTGTGGTGTTTAGATATGATTCTGCTCATGACACCAGAGATACCAGTTGCCGAAGTGGGCTTAAAATGTATGGGGTTTTCACTTTTGTCTCAGATGTAACCGTAGTTTGAAATGGGATTAATGC
>NC_091587.1:14066612-14076612 GCF_042767895.1 Penaeus vannamei | reverse complement strand
TATTTCCTCTTCAACAGATCTATAAAAACTGTGGAAACGGTTTTGGAGACTGAAGATCGTGGATCACTAAGGCTCAGTGTGGGACCCAGATCACTGCAAACCATCGTCTTTGTGTGACCTAATCGAGGTCATATAAATGGTCAACCTATCAACCTATCGTAGAAACTAATATATGTTGATGGGTTATTTATATATCAGCCCATTAAAGGAAAAAAGGTTATTTGTGGAAACCGATGCAGAATTGCCATGTCAGCCTTTTATATATTGCATTTCCCTATGTAGTGTAAAATACAATTATGTAAGTTAAAGCACCACTATATTCTGCATTATCTGTGATGTAAAATTGGAATTCTATACTCGTTTAGCCATATGGTGTGAATAACAAAGACTCAATCCTGTATGATAGTATGTTCTGTACACTAATTTTGTTCAAGATCTACAATAAAAGTAGTCGAATGTTGCATGTTGTCATATGCTGTTGCAGTAAAACATTACCACGGCTATAGGGGGACTTCTGTTGGCTACTCGGAGCATCACAACACTATATTTTAGGAACCTTGGGAAATGGCTTTTCATTGTCGACTCGGTGGGTTCCGTAGAGAGAAAAAGACATCCGGGAGTTTTATTATACATTTCCAAGTGGTTCACTGAGGTTGACAGTAAATGAAATATTACATTCTTTAGTGAAGGTTTCTTTTATTCTGCAAGGCACTGTTACGAACTGATGCAGGGTACGACTCTGGTGATGGTATGAATACAGCAGGATTGGTGAAATCATGGCATCTGTGACCATGGTTGCTAATTGGTATGCTAAACTACCCGATTACCATAGCCATTTACTGATTATCCTAACAATAACTTAATTATAGTATAGGTATTTTTGTTATGGTAAATCTTTGATGATGCCGTTTTCTATATATATACATTTCTTGTTTTTCTTGGCTTGATAAAACAAAATTTTATTTTATGGGTATAGGTAAAAAAAAAATGGGAACAACTTCTCAAAGTATGGATAGTGTTCTTTATGACAAAAGTAGAAAATGTATAAATGAGAATGAATAAAAAATCTCATCCCATTGGTATGAAAATATGTAGAGTGATTCTTACCAGCGCGTGTCCAATGTTCTCAACAGATGTATGTACCTTGAAGTTTATCAATAGTGAATGTTTTATCAACCGCGATGATAATGACAAGTAGTAAGAGTAATAACAAAACAAAACGATAGCAGCAACAAGTTGAACAATATAAAATTAAATAGTGGTGATAATAATCACAATTAATGCCATTATTGATTGTATTAATGAGTGCCATTACTTGTCATTATTTAAGTAATATTCCGTTTGGTTATGTCGCATAAGAATAATGCAGTACATATTATCTGAAATTACAATTATGATTAAAAAAGTAACAGATAATTGCGAGAAAATGTGTTAATACGTAATTTATATTTTGGTCTTACCTTGGACATATGTTTAGGAATTAAAACTGCGTTCAAGTATGCTATACATTTTTATTATTCTCTATTGGTTACGATAGTCAAATTATCAACAGTATCAACCAAAATTAAGTTTGTTGTGCCGCCAGGACGAGGATATAAATGAGAATGAATGATTTCGATGTGCAAAATATGCAATTATTTAATTCATAAGTTTAATCTTATCGTTTCGTATACGTCTATCACAGTGATCTTTACTCCGAGTCCATGCAAACACGAAAGTAAAATATGCCTAAACAATACCACAACCCAAGACAACTAAATTCTTACCATTCTCATTTATTGCTTCGGTTTACATTAATCGCAATGAATCATAATCGATCAAGCCAAGTCTTATCACAGTGATCCCTATACAAACAAGGCCGTATGGAGAGACCTATGCGCCACTTCCAGTCTCAGTGATCCACGACCTTCCACATCCAGAACAACTTCGAAGTCGTTTGCCGATCTGTAAGAGAGAATGATGAATATGATAGAACAGCGCTGTCCAAACTGGGGTTCGCAGACAAGGAACACACACGCCTCACATCTCACCTCAAGTTGCGTAAGTATTTTTCAAGCATTTTGTTATTATACATTTTTTATTCGTGCATTGAATTCGAATTTATTGACTAACACTTCTGCAATGCAGTTTTTTCATAATTATTATATTATTTTCATTATCCTAAATACAGTACGAGTAATAAAGGGTACAATAGGCGAAAATGTTTGGACAACACTGTGATAGAATATACTAACGAAGAAAAACATGATTATTAAAATAGATATTTATAATGATACAAAACGTTGCCAATAAACATCATAAGTTAAAAAATAAAGGTTTAAGATATATGATAAAAAGGGATTAAAAAGATACTTATGAAAGGAAATACATAGGAAAACTAAGTATATGGTAGATGCAAAACATCCAATACTAATTCTTGAAAAGGTTAGAAATGGATTAATGATCGTGATATAGTATGGAGAATATGCGATAAAGAAGAATATACAAAAATGTAATAGATCAGCCTCATTCTATTATGTCAGTCAACGGCATTACTACCATTTAACTGAAGAAATTAGTATAAACATTAAGCTGTTTGTAAGAACTCAACGAAAATACTTTGAAATTACACAACTGAATATTAGACATATACATTATGCCACTTCATCTAAGATACTGAGTGATACAATAATGCATTTAAATGGCAACAATACACACACTAACACATCTCAACCACAGCGTACAGTGTAACATATTTTAACGGTACAATAAAAAAAAATAAAACATCCAATACCGTACAAAACGTAATCCAGAAATTAAGCGATTTGATCACCTGTTGAGGATAACGACAGCTGTGGAGCCGTCGGGGTTCCTGAAGGCGGTGGCGTCCAGCTTCTTCGGGTCTTCGGAGGCGAGGCCCAGCTTCGTCGCCCCCTCCTTCACGAACTTGGAGAAGTGGCCCATCGCGTAGAACATCGGGTTCTTGTAGAACTCGTCTGCTTCCTTCGTGGGCATCAGACAACCAGTGAGATAAGAGTGTGATTCTTCAACACGCACAGCCATAGAAATAGATAAATAGATAGACAGACGTATCAAAATACTATGTAACCCCCGCCCCCTTTACCTTATTCACAATGATGGGAGCGTCGACGAAATTCTCTGCCCAGTTGGGACCCCCTTGCATGTCCAGCGCCAGATTCCAGTCCACCCAACCCGTGACCCAGTGATTCATGTCCTGGAATAAAGAAAGAAAAATATATAACTGCAGTCTAGATCAAGCATTGGTCTTCACGTGCCGAAACTGAAGATTTTAATTGAAATAAAGGCTTGATCTTCTTTCATACAGTGGTTCATTTAGAAATACAAATCTGAGCGTTTTAAAATTTCTTCTGATCAATCGATACGTCTTTCAAAACGATACTATTATTTTTTTGGCCAACAATTCATGCCTGGAAACAACAGTGAAACATATATATGTTGTTTTCAATTTCCTTTGACAACGGTTTTAACAGAAAAACATGGTGAAGTTTTGAATTTCTTTGGACCCTGTGGTTCACACTCCGAAAAATATCTATTTGAAGTTCAAAAGTTCATGTTCTCAAACAAAATAAGATTTATTGCAAGTTTTAATGTCCTTGACCCAAGTATTACACTTCAAACTGGGATATATTAAAAGATAATAAAATAGCCATATATACATCAAGTTGAAATTTATATTCACTGAAAACAAAATCCTAGCATGAGTTTGAATCTCCTTTGACCCAGGGGTTCCTAGGTGTCTCATGGCCTGCGTGAAGATAAACACTTCCGAGGCCACAGAGATAGTTCCAAATGTAGGCTAATAATTATGCTCACTATGAAGAAAATCTCAGAAGATAAAGGACATAACTAAATGAAAATGTGAATATTTTATTTTGGCCCAGTGGTCTGTACCCTGTTGCCCTGAGTGCAGATAAACATATTTTTTTCAGAGGGATTCATGCTCTTCGTTCGGTACATACACAGAGGGAGTGGTTGGTTTATTTTGATTACGAAAAAGGTTTTAGAAAGTAAAATGCTAAGTTATCACTACTAAAATATGTTATACTCTTGCTAGTTATTACAAAAGTTAATAATCCTAAATATCGCCAAAAACTAAAATCCCCTCAAACAATTTTGTTCATAGAGTTGAGGATGCCTTCGTCTGCATGGAAAGGGTATTTAAGCACAACTCACCACGATGATGTCGTGGGCGTAGCTCTCGAGGCGCTCCCACTTGCCCAGGGCGACGTCCACTTCAAGAGGGGTGGCTCCTGGGGGGGAGGGGGAGCACAGTCATTGGCGGCATCATGTAAAATGTAGACATTTTGCTTAATGCCAATATATATGTGTAGCTGTCTACCAATTTACGTATCAATGTGTAAATACGAAAATGGAAACACACGGATATTATATATATATATATATATATATATATATATATATATATATATATATATATATATATATATATATATACACACACACACACACACACACACACACAGAGTGAGTGAGTGAGTGAGTGAGTGAGTGAGTGAGTGAGTGAGTGAGTGAGTGAGTGAGTGAGTGAGTGAGTGAGTGAGTGAGTGAGTGAGTGAGTGAGTGTGTGTGTGTGTGTGTGTGTGTGTGTGTGTGAGTGTGTGTGTGAGTGAGTGAGTGTGTGTGCATATACATGTCGTAGCAGCCTTAGCCTACTGCAAGGCAGTCGCTACTAACCCTCGCAGGCTTCGGTGCCGAGGATGAAGTAATCCGGGAAGAGGTCGTGCGTCTGCGTCAGTCGCTCCGGCACCGTGTACAGGTCGCCGTACCAGTGCACGCCGATGCCCGACACGTACTGGGCAGCCTCGGGGTCGCTCAGAACCTTGAATGCGGGCGGTTAGTCTTATTCTCATCTTTGCGGTTGCAAAGATGAGAATAACACTGATTCTTTACGTTTTGTATTAATCAAAGATGTTATGGATCATAGATTAATATTTTTTGCGCATCAACGCTCTGAATACATTTCGACTTTATTAACAAAAAACTTGTGCTACTTCAAACGCACCACATGCACTAACAACTACAAATGAAAATACCGTACATTTTCAGCCCAGCCTGGTAGTTCGTATCTCTGGTCGTCGAGAATCATGAGCTTGACGTCCTCATAGCCATGTTGCAGCAGCGTCGGCCCGAGGTTCTCCGCCACCCACTTGCGCTGCTCCTCTGCCGTCCAGCCCATGCAGTTGAAGAAGAAGCCGGGCACGTAACCATCGATTGGCTCGTTTTGCGCTGTTAGGCCCCAGTAGGTGATTCCCTGAGCTGCGTATTCGTCCAAGAACCTGAGGGTATGTGGGTACTGTACTGTACGTATACGATTAAGCCTAGGAGTGATAATTAATAAGGGTCTTTTTAGCTAAATTGTGTAACATTCTGCTTTCCAATGTTAGGTAAGTCATAGCAAAGAGCGAATTAACAGGTAAGTGGCAATTGTACTTTTGTGTCTCTAAGAAAAATGCCTTTGTCCTGAAATTCCAAACAAATACTTTTCGCTTGAGAGGAAAACGACTTTTATGTGAATATTTGGGCGTAATGTGAATTTAAGAACTTGAGACGTCATATTTTAGAAGAAAAAAAACAAACAAAATAAAAAACAAGTGAGTATTTACGGCAAATCATTCTTATCAAATCACCACATCGGGCGATGCTTTATTGTTGAAGATTAATGTATAAGGATTTCTTTCATATATTTTCTCTCATATTAAACTTCCAGCCTATGGGAGATAAGCCCGGTTCTTCACCTGACGAAGTAGTCGGCCCAGGGCTGGTACATGTCGGTTCGCAGCTGGCCGTAGCCCACGTAGTCGTTGTTGGTCTTCATCCACTTGGGCGCCGTCCACGGCGATGCAAATAGCTTCAGCGGCCGCCCGGCCAGCGCCTCCGCCCGCTTGATCACCGGGATCTGGCCGGGAAGACATCTTAATCGACGAGAAAGCGATAATACATTTCAAATCTGATTGAAATATGCTCCTTTGGTTTCTGAACCACGCTCGGGAGTTGACCATTTTAGAAAAAATAATTATAGACATTTTTTGAAAATGTATTATATATGCAATATACATATTTACATACATACATACATACATACATATATATATATATATGTGTGTGTGTGTGTGTGTGTGTGTGTGTGTGTGTGTGTGTGTGTGTGTGTGTGTGTGTGTGTGTGTGTGTGTATGTGTGAATGTGTTCACAACCCCCTCCCACCTTGTAGTCCGTGTCCTCCGGCTGGAGGGCGAAGGTGCTGAGCTCCACGTCCCCCTCCGCGTCGGCGTAGGTGTACGTGCGCCACGAGA
This sequence comes from Penaeus vannamei, assembly GCF_042767895.1. Lineage (NCBI taxonomy): Eukaryota > Metazoa > Arthropoda > Malacostraca > Decapoda > Penaeidae > Penaeus > Penaeus vannamei. The sequence continues at coordinate 14,070,280 of NC_091587.1, read as the reverse complement.
AGTCGCAGCCGCCCATGTTCACGCGCCCGATGTTGTACTCGAGACCCGAGGGCGAGAAGTAGGAGCTGCCGGATGGAATATACCATATAAAAAACGGGTCTATCAAGGGGACCAAATGAAAATAAGTTGGCAAATGAAGGTCTGCTCGGTGAAAGTACCTTATGAAGGCCAGGTTTCCATCCAGGAAAGACCGGAGAGTGAAGTATGAATTAGACATAGGCATCCCCGGCCTCCATGTCCATTGCAATCTCATGCCACCACCGGGTCTGGGTTGGGGGGGGGGGTAGGGGAAGGGCAGGGAGGGAGTAGCGGTACGACAAACAAGGAAACTTCAACTCTAGAATCACATCCGTAGTTCAGAGGCGATCAAGTGAGCTCGTAGAGGGACGTCTGAAGAGAATTTAGTACTTCATTTCCCCCGAGGCTGTATCACTTCATCTCCGATGTTCGTAGTAGCGGCCCGAGGGAGCTCACACGCCACCGTGCATTTCCCGAGCTTTTGTGGGGAGCTTAAATGGGAACGTACTGGAACGGGACGGAACGGAAATGTACAAGAACGCCTTGCCAACACCTGAGACTCGGTTTGCAGGTTTCGCGGCTGGGTATATTTTGCATACTTTGTGGGAAGAAAAAGAATGTAAGGGAACATGAGTAGCGGAACCTTGCAGGCGCGTCCTATCAGCACCTGAGGAGTCGGTCCTGAGCGTCCGGCGACAGGTCGAGGATGTTCTTGGCGGCGGCGTCCGTGAAGGCTCCTCCCCAGCCGACCACCGTCTGGAAGGCCGTCGACTCCAGCACGAAGCGGGCGACGTCGGCTCCCGTGCCTGGAATGGCAGGTGAAAATAATGAAAGTACATCATTGTGAGCACCTTGTGTGAGATTTATTCGTAGAGTAGAAACGCATTTGCAAGCACTCGATATGACTCACCATTCTGACTATCCGAGAAGGAGAGCTGCGTCCGCAGGAACCTGGCGCCCTCGATGTCCGACGTGAAGACAAGCGCCCTCCCGGCGGAGGGCAGGACGGGGGTCGGGAGCGTGTCGCAGTAGGTGGCGTTGCACACGCACGCTACGGATCCGAAACCGAAGTCGCGCGGAACGCAGGGCAGCTGCGGCTCTTCGGCGGCGGCGAACCCTGGGTGGAGAGAGCAGAGGACGGATTTTCAGTTCGCTTCTTCATCATAGAAATTATGAATTCAACATAATATTCTGAGGGCGCCGTAATGCAGGCACTCGAATCCAGACTGACTACGATACCATCTCGGAAAGCTTTCACTCTGAGTAACGGATTCTCTCTGCTTAATAAAATTCCTTCGAAAGAGCGACCTTTATTACTAGGCGGGTGAATCCATCGTCTTCGCCTGCACGACAGACTTCGTGACAAGGAACACAGAGTAATTATGTCACAGTGCAGTCATAATCATCATTATGGTATTCAGGAATTTCCACCTGGAAAATCAGTTGCTAAAATATAAACTCAAATGTTCCAGAACGAATATAATGTAGAGAAAGAAAACTAGAATAATGAAGACAAGAAATGATAGTAAACGATGACTGAAATGTTTGGCTAATGCGGTCTACTGTACAGAAAGGCGCCAGTTCCCTGATGAACTCTAAAAGCCTCCACTATGTAATTTGACGACTTTAGCCAGCTGGTGGATAGAATAAACCTCACTTAAAAGAGCAGTAGTTAGATAAATAGAACTGACCTACCAAGGGAATTGACCTGGCTGAAATGACTACATCTTCAACAAATGAGCAAAGTCTTTATTCATATTAATTTACGGGAAAATAACAAATAGCTTTAGAAGGTGAATGATCTATAGCTTATATTATATATATTATAAATATTCAGTACATATATATGTATACATACATACATATATATGTATATATATATATATATATACATATATATAGGTATATACATATATGTGTGTGTGCATATATATGTACTGTATATATATATATATATATATATATATATATATATATATATATATATACACACATATATTCATCTATGTGTACTTTTATATACATATAAATATTTATATGCATAAATATACATATATATATATTTACATATATCCATAACAGACCGTATCTTAGCGCTTCGAGTCACTGTGGAACGCCGTTGGAGATTGTCCGTGGGCAGCCTTCAGCGTCAGACACTGCATCGCGAATCGCTATGGGAGATCCTGAGACAGGGAATTCCGACACGGATTACTGGTTCATAGCAAGCCTATATTCTGGTACTGAAAGTGATGTAAAGTGTGGTGGGGGCCTGTCGAGGTTTTTCCGTTGACTCAGGAGTGAGGCAAGGCTGTGTCCTTCCACCAACACTTTTCAACATTTGCAGTGACTGGATAATGGGCAGATCTACTATCCAAAGTCAATGTGGAGCAACACTGGGCAATATCAAGGTCACGGACCTCGACTTTGCTGACGATGTTGTTATCTGAGTCTGGAAACTCTGATGGCGGCTCTTGGTGCAATCAGCAATGAGGCAAAATCCCTGGGCCTAGAAGTTTCCTGGACCAAGACCAAGATCCAGGATTTTGGGGGCCTTTCAGGGGAACATGTCGATACATGCTTGCGGTGAGGACACTGACGTCACAGAGAGCTTTACATACCTTGGTACCTTGGTGTAGTTCATGTCTCTGGAGTGTCAGATTAGGAAGTCAGTAGACGGATTGGTCTGGCAGCAGGAGCCATGAACTCAGTCAACAGGAGTATTTAGAGGTGCCGGTACTTATGCAGGACTAAGGCCCGTACTTTAAAAACCTTCGCCAGTGCTGGCGTTCACCTGGCGAAGCTTCGCCAGGTGAACGCCAGCACTGGCCTTCTGAGTGAGGAAGGCCTTACTTTTAAAACCAACGTTCGCCAGGCGCTAACATCTTGCATTCCCGCTAAATCTAGCGCAAATTTGTTTACACCTGCAGTGCACATAACATAACCTAAACTTAATTATTAACCTCGAGAGAAGACGAAAATGTTGTTTCCGCAATAGTCTCACTTTATATAACAAAGGAGTTAAAATTTAACTTTATGCTATAACAAAGAAGTTGAAAATCTCGTAATACTATAACAAAATTAACTTTATACTTTATGCTATACTACACTTTATACTATAACAAGGTTAACTTTATGGCCCGTACTTTGAAAACCTTTTGCTTTTTCTCGCGTTTTTTTTTCATTCGCCGAAGCGCTAGATTTAGCAGGAATCCAAGATGTTAGCGCCTGGCGATCCCTTTCGTTCGCCAGGCCTGGCGAACACCTGCCTTAGTTTAAAAGTAAGGCCTCCCTCACTCAGATGTTCGCCAGGCGAAGCTTCGCCAGGCGAACGCGAGCATTGGCGAAAGGTTTTAAAAGTACTTTATACTATACTGTATCAACGTTATACTTTTATACAAAAAATAACTTTATACATTAACAAGAGTTTAAAAATTACTATTTTACTATTCCTAACTGATGTAAGATATTGAACTGTAGGCCTACAAGGGTATCATTAAAGACGCCTCATTATTATAGCGGTGGAGCACTACAGCTATGTTTCTATAGCCAAAAGTAAACATGCCGCCATAAAAAACACCTGGTAACATTTGTGAAAAGAACATTATCCTTACAACCAAAATAACAACAACCTAAATCTAAATAAGTCATCT